>NW_028113519.1:0-54348 GCF_964273705.1 Natrix helvetica
AAACATTTCTGCATTTTTCTACCCATTCTGATGACCTTATTGGGCATGAGAGTGGTAGAAGAGAAGAATCACCTTCTCTTCTCCATCCAAAGTCCACCTCTGCTGAGAGGATGTCAAGAAAAGCAGAAGCTGCTTCTTCAAGGTCAAGAAAAATAGACAACCTCTACTGGTTATTTATTTGAGAATTTCAAATCAGGTTCATCAGCTGAAAAGGATGATCCAAGGATGAAATGAGATAGAAAGAGAGAAGAACTAGCAAATCAAAGAGATCATTCATTGTAAGAGAGGCGGCTGGAACTTTAGAACTTAGGGTGGAATGGAGAGGCCCTAATTCCGAGCAGGAATTTTGACATACTGAGAAATTTGAGTCAAAGGAGATTTGTTGAAGCCGAATGGAAGAAGAAACATCCTTGTTGCAGAGGCAATGCCACCAATGAGAAACTCTCCTGGCTGGTAATGGTTCTTTGGATGCACCTCATCCCTCTTCAGAGTCAGGATGCATTTGGCTCTGAGACTTCCCAGAACTTCCTGGGGCAGAAGAAGCAGCAGAAACAGCAACAACATGACTTGTGCTCCTGATGGAGTCTCCAGTCTTGCTTTGAAGGCAAGATGATAGGAAGAGGTGGAAGAAAGTAAAGCCCACTTCCAAGACTGAAGGTCCGGAGGTTTCCTAATCCAGGCAGAGTCAGACAAGGCTTCACATTTGCAGCTCTTGCCTGTCTTAAAAGCCTTCAAGGTTCTCTCTTTCTCCAGGGCCACTTATGCCCCCAAGATTTTTCAGTGCAAAGACATTGGCCAAAAAGGCTTTGATGTACTATCAAAGTGGAAGCATCCTATGGCTTTCTCTGTATGACACCTTGAAGCTTTCCAAAATGTCTTTTGAGATTTAGCACCAAGCGAAGAAATAAATCACTATGATTTAGATAATGGCCACAAGGAGAGACATCGTCTCTCTAAACTCTGAGGGAGTGAACAGGCAGATGCACAATGGGAGGAGTCACAAATGGGGTGAAACTCTGAAGATGAGCCCAGGAGTGAGAGAGAAGCTGCTCCCTTAAGGTCTCTTAGAAAATCTCTTGATATTTTCCACCCTGAAAAGAGAAGTTTGGGATGAATCTGAAATGTCAATCCTCAATATGGATACAATTTATCCTGCTTCAAGGTGGACTTTGGCTGCCTTTATTAAGAGATGGGTGCCTGCTCTTCTTTCTATGACTACTTCTTCTCTCTTATAATGTACCAAACTGGAACAAAATCCCTGAAAATGACTTTTATTCATTATTTTATATGAATAAAATGACTTTTATTCATTATTCATAAAAGGTTGAGTTCATGTTCTATTATTGGAGTATTTCAACTTTGAAAAAAAATAGTTATTGTTCTGCAATAGAGAGAAAATACTCTGTTCTTTGTAAAGGTCGAATTAAACCATAGAAGAAACAAGAAAGTGTTTCAGGGACCACTAAAAAGAGAGAGGGGGGGGAAATGCAACAGCATATGTACATCTTTAGAGAGAAATTAATAAATATGTCAATTAGGACAGCATAACATTTTTAGATGTAAAACCTTTGAAACCTGTTGAGGAGGTCTGGTCAATGAAACTGAATAAAACCTACCATCTATAAAACTTGTTCACTTTATTTAATTCTCTATAGCAGGGGTGTCAAAATGGCGTCATGTGCAGGCCACGCCCACCCCAGCTCCGCAAAGGGGAAAAAGTCGTGAAATGTCACATGATGGCAATGTGACCCAGTTAGCTTGACACCCATGCTCCACAACCTTTAGGTTAGATGGATGTAAAGGATTGGTCAGAACACGGAGTGTATTAATTCAATGGCCTTTTGGCAACCAAGGTGGCCCGGGCAAAAGGTCCAGAGGAGATTCCTTGTGAGGGATGGGTTCTCTGGGGAGAGAGGAACCATTTGGACCTCAGGAAGTGGACAGGATCCTTAGGACTGAGAGCTCAGCCATTGCCTTTAGACTCACGCCCTTTATGGCTGATGAAAGAGCCGTGGTGGCACAGTGGTTAGAATGCAGTACTGCAGGCTATTTATGCTGACTGCCAAAGGCCAGAAGTTCGGCAGTTCAATTCTCACTGGTTCAAGGTTAACTCATCCTTCTGTAACAATCATGTTTAAAGTTGCTAGCTACATCACATTCTTGTTGAGCCGGCACAAAGCCTGCTCAAGGTTTTGCTTTGCAACATTTCTATGCAACATTCTTCGCTTTGCAACATTTCTATGCAACATTCTTCTGTAACATCTTTTTGTAACAAGTGAACAAGCTTGCCTAGTAACAAGCATACGTAACAAGTGAACAAAGCCTGCCCAGTAACAAGTATTTTAACCAATTATGCAATAACACGCTGTAAAATAGAAACCTTTTGTATGCTTTCAATAAATACCGTCTCATTCGGCCAGCCGGGGTCTTTTTACCTCGCTGAGTTGGTTGGTGCGTTTCATCTCACCATGGTGTCCGTTCTTCCTTGGCAGTACCAGACCCACCTAACTTAGGCGCACCTCCGCGGAGGCCAATAGCCGAGCTCAGACACACCTTGCGAGGGTCCCATAGCCTAACTCAGGCTCACCCCTGTGGGGGTTCTAATGCCTAGCTCCGGCTCACCCTTGCGAGGGTCCCAAAAGCAGACGAGGTCGTCGCCGCGTGGCAGCCAGCCGCACACTCACAACTGGTGACCCCGACGGTTCGAATTGCCTTTCGGACGTCCCACGCCGAGTCCCGTGTCTACGTGTTCGGCGCCTTGATTCCCATCTTACGCACCTGGCGGGCAAGCGCTTCGTAAGTATGGGCACCTCACTCTCAAAGTCTCATGCCTCTCACAGGGCTGAACTTTCCCTTTTAATCAAGAAAGCCAATCGTCTGCAAAAAATCAACGGCACCACTGTCTCTATCCCAAGGATTCACTTCCTTCTCCCACACCCCCCTTCTGTTTCTTCTTTTGATAAACACTCTTTGTATGCTCCTGTAAATGTTGATTCTCCCCCTCCCTATCCTTCACCTACGGCTCCCGATTACCCCCCTCCTCCCCCTTCTCCTTCTTCTGCCCCTTGCCTCCCCTCTCCCTCCCAGGGCGGTCACATTTCCTCCCTTCTCCGTTCCCATTCCTTTTCCCTTGACTCCTCCAATCTCCCTGTCGCCTATCCTCTTACCTTTGTGCTGGGCGCCCCCGGCCCCCCTGTCCATACCAACATTGAACTGCGTGTTTTAAAAGAATCTACAAGCATGTGCACTTCGTCCTGCCTGAAACACGGTTGGATAATCGTGAGTATAGGTGGAAAACTCTCTCAGTATCTGGTCTCACATCTAAAGGAAATGAGAGAGTTAACCGCCTCCTGCCTTAAAATCTCTTCTCATGGCGGAAAAACACTTCCCCATTTGAAAAACAAGAAATTAATTGACCTTCTGTCTTAATCATGGCAAACTCACCAATAAACAAAAACAATTGGCTGATTTTAAAAATAATGGGAAAGTCCTGCCCGTGATATCAAAATAGAATTTGATTTACCTTTTAAAATATATTTGGTAGATATGATTAAAGTGTGTCAGGACATAAGAACATCTTTTTATAAAACTAATTTGTTAGTAGCTGCTTTATTACAAGGCAGCAAACCTCAAGGAAAGTCTTATTTTAAAAGGGAGTGTAAAAATCCAAGGAGGGGCATGTCAGTAACATCTCGCCCTCTCTTTCATCAGGGATCAAAACCCTAGTACAAAATGATTTATATGTCTATGGATTGTAAATTGCCTTGGAAAAAAGATACAACTCTCGCTTTCCCTTTCCTGACTTTTGCTTTTGCATCCTCCCCCGCTGTGCATTTAATTTCCTTTGACTTATCGTTCTTTGCATCTATAATGATAGTGTGTAAAATTAATGTGATTTAATTAATTAATTGCTGGCCAGCAAAATGAATGTGCTTTTGCCTTGAGGCAGGCCAACTCAGACAGTCGTTAAAGGGCCCTATCACTTTTGTGATTAAAACTACTGCCTGGGTTTTCACTGCTTTGGGGGTAAGCTAGTTCATTGAAGTAAATTTAATGACTGATTTACTGCAAAAGAAATGTAACTATAGGTGTGAATAGGTGTGTATGTAGTCAGTATTGGATGCTTGAAATGTAAGGTTTGTTGGCTGAAAAAGCAGAGCGTGTTGTGTTAAAAGAGGTGTTTTTGAAACATTTTTTCCTTTCCTCTCACCCCCCTCTTTGCCTCTGGTGAGAAGGCAGGAGGAGGGGGGCTGTGTTCTTTTCACCATTTTTTTTCTCCTCTCCCTGCCAGCCTCAGAAAGGCGGGGTTAAGGGTGATATTTGATGCCTGCATTTGTATTTTTAATGCAACGTTGCCTTCTATTTTAGAGTATACTCAAACTATCTTAATTGTTTGTTTTATTTTTGAAGCTGTGTTTTTTCTCTTTTATGTTTTTATGTTTGCGCGCACTTTGTATGCTTAACAGATGTCACGTCTGTTTGTTTAATTGTTTGTTGGTCTGTTGTTTGTTTGTTTGTTTGTTTGTTTGTTTGTCGGCAGCGCTGATCGCTGTCCCCTTTAGAATTTTAACAGAGATGACCTAAAAAATACAAAATGCAGTCAGAAAGAATGAGTAACATTTTTGCTAGAATCCAGATCAGTTTCACACGGACATTTAGAGGGACGATCAGATATTGGAGCCAGAAAAAGGTTACTTTGTATATAGATGGGAAGAGAATGTTGTAAAAGGCATCTGACCTAAATTGGAAGTCAGGATGGACGTGGGAAAAAGATGTGCTTTGTTGATTGGAAGGTACTGGAGATGTTGCAGAAACAAATGAGAGGAAGAAAAGCAAGTTGATAAGGACAGTTGAAGCTTGGCAGTTGGTGAGGTCATTTTGGGACCAAATCAATGTGCATTTTGTACAGTAACTGGTCATTGCCAGAAAGGATTTCAGTAAGTGAAAGAAAGTTAGAGATATGTTTTTTCAAAGATATGTTTTTGAAGACGGAACATGAAGATATGTGAGGACTTGTGTATGTGAGGACTTGTGACACCTGGCAAACGGATGATTCAATACCTTTTCTTTGCCCCATGGAAATATTTGCACATTTCCATGGATATTTATTCAGGATTTATTATGGCACCCCGCAAAGGGGTGTGATCAACCACTGCATTTGTACCTTTGCAATGTTGGGACACCCAATTGAACTGAAAACAGACAATGGCCCTGTTTACATCTGTACTGCCTTTGCAGACCTTTGTGACAAGTGGTCCAACAAAAATGCCTCAGCCTCCCAGCCATACAAAAACAAACCCAATCCTTGTTTATTTACTTTCAATCACTTGAATTTTTTCACTTTCTAATTTGACCACTTATCAGAGGCATTTTCAACAAAAAACAAGTTTGCCTCTCCCTCTGGTATATTTTTTACCAGACAAAACACCGATTCCTTTAATTACTTGGGGATATATATGGAAAATTTGCTTTTTACATGTTTAATCCCAAAACCTAAACTTTACATTTTAGAATGGTTACATCTAGCACATACACCTCGCAATTCACTCACACCCAGAGCAGCCCAAATGGCTTTGCTCATTGAAAAGGCACGAAGAAGAACCCGTGCCTTAATGGGAATGGATTTTGTTACGCTTTACCTCCCTTTCAAGTTATCTCAATGGGAACCTCTTTTTCAAAATTCTATCCTTCTCCAAGATGCACTCACGGAATGGCCTGGTCAAATTTCATGTCATCTGCCAGCTGACCCAAGGCTACAAGTTATTAAGACCATTCCGATACAATTTTATACACCAATAACATCACAACCCATCAAAGATGCGTTAACCGTATTCACAGATGGGTCCAAAAATCATGGTGCATGTACTTGGAATACACAACAGATATGGCATAAGAAATTGACTAATACACAAACATCTGCACAACAGGCTGAATTGGCAGCTTTTATTCTGGCTTTGGAATTATTTTCTTCCGAACCTCTAAATATCATCACAGACAGTCTGTATGTTGCTCAATTAACTTTGCACATTTTTGATGCCTATATCTCACCCTCTTTAACACCTTCCTTTTGATGTTGTTTACATAATTGCAAACAGTACTACACGCAAGGACTAAACCTTTGTTTGTAGCACACATTCGTAGTCATCAGCATCTGCCTGGGTTCCTATCTGAAGGAAATCACATGGCAGACGAGGCCTGCAAAATGATGCCTCTAACTATTGTTTCACCTCAGCCTGCCCCATTGACAGCAGGTGAAAGTCACACCTTTTTTCATCAAAATAAAAAAGCCTTGATGAAGCAATTTGGCATATCAATGGCAGAAGCAACTGCCATTATTCAACAATGCCCCACGTGTAGTCTCCAAGCTAATAGTATCCCGCAAGGAGTAAATCCAAGGGGTACTGAGGCTTGTGAAACTTGGCAAATGGATGTCACTCAGTATTCTCCCTTTGCCCCATGGAAATACCTTCACGTTTCTGTGGACACTTTTTCGGGTTTTATTATGGTAACCCCGCAAAGGGGTGAAAATACCAAACAAACAATTAATCACTGTATTCGATCTTTCGCAACATTGGGGTGTCCAAAAATTTTAAAAACTGATAATGGTCCTGCTTATACCTCCTCTGCTTTTGCTGAATTTTGTTATAGGTGGTCCATTACTCACAAATTTGGCATTCCTTTTAATTCAAAAGGACAAGCAATTGTAGAACGAGCAAATAAAACCTTGAAAATAGCTCTTGATCGGCATATGGGGTCAAAAGGGTTACACCCCCCAATCTCCCGATGTTGCAAAACATTCTAAATACTTGTCTTTATACTATCAACTTTCTTAACCTCACTGGCAGACCTGCCTCCTCTGCAGCCTCTCGTCACTTTTCTAAACCTCCTCTCCCTGCCTCCCGACCTCTTGTTTACTACAGGCAATTGCCGGATCCACACTGGAAAGGTCCGGCACAATTGATCACTTGGGGAAAAGGCTACGCAGCGGTACAAATTGATGACAAGACTCTCTGGGTTCCTGCTCGTTGTGTTCGTCCGTATCACCGCATACCAGAAGAAGATCAAGATGACCCTGCCTTTTCTTCTCCCCCTGACATATCACTCCTTTTTCTTTAAACTCCTTTTCTCATTGTTATCATATGCCTCTGCTCGATTTGTTGCTCACCCTCAGGTGATTTTTGCACCTCTTGACACTCATGTGACTTTTGTGTTCAAAGACACTCTTCTCACTGCTTGCCCCTATGCCTTGCAGCATCAGGGCCAATTTCTTTTCCCTTCCTTAGAACCTTTGATATTAATTCAATACTTATATCATGACTCTTGTCAAGTTCGTCTTTCCTTACAAGTAACTCCTCAAACTATTGGCTCCTACTCGTGCATCGGGTTTTTGTCCAATAAAACCTATTTTAACCAAACTGTTTATCTCTACTCAACACCCTCTGTGGCTTATCCTCCATTATCTTCAATTTTTCTTTCTTGGATGACTCTTGTCCGCACCTCTCCTCACTCCTCTTCAAGAACTTTGCTTCGCCATTTTTCATGCTGTTTTCCAGAGCCATGCGATGTGAATACTTGTTTATGGAAAGCCAAAGAAATTCCAGACTATGCACCAGGAGCAAGCGAGCCTCTCCCAGGAGCAAGGATTCGCCGAAACGCACCGGACTTTCCAAAATACAATTCCCTCATACGAACACACCAGGTATGCTACACCTTCATACAAGGAGTGTCATATGCTCCCACCATGTCGTGTCGACAACGATCTCCTTTCAAGAAAAAAGGTACTTTTTGGCGATGGTTTTTTAACAACACATGGCTTCCTGAAGATTCAGAACATTATTTACAAACATTTCATTTCCGTACTACTCAATTGACTGTCAAAAACCCTAAGGCAGTAGATTTGGGACTATATCAGTGTGAAATTACCAAGATAGTTAAAGGACTTGCCACTTCTGCCAGATTGACCTTATTGTTGTTCCAGAAACAATCCACTCATTCCTCACGAATTCGGCGTGCTGCATCACTTGAGTCTAACAATCAAAGTTGTAGTGATTGCATCACCACCACAATACACAGTGGCAAGGTCTCTAAGACTTTGATATATCATACCATCAAACCTGAACATTGTCAAATTACTAATCCATCAACTTGTAGAGTTAATAATACTGTTTATCACATGTGTACCCTTAACAACAAGATTCAATGTTACAACCCAAAAGAAGCGAAAACCATTACTACATATGTAATGTCCATTTACACCATTGAATGCGGTAGACAAGAATTACTCAACAAAACTGAGTTTAAATCCCTCAACACGCAAGTCCGCCTCAGTTTTGACGCTTGTTTAGCAATCAATCGCAACTGTTAGAAATCAACTTGTGGGACATTACAATGGGAAAGGAGTCTTATGCTCGAACGAAAATACATGTGCTACAATAACAAAGGGACTTGCTCCGACCGGGACACTTACAGCTTTTGTCCATATTGGTCCTGTGTCAGCATGTGGTCAGGGGATCCACCTGGTGGAAACCATAAATGCAAGTTGGAAACGGGCATAGCCAACAGCAAGTGTCCAAGAAATTTGTGCAACCCAATTACCATAACTTGCACACCTACCAAAACATGGGAAGTAGAATATGGCTTGGCCATAGAAGCAAGTGGTAGAGACCCACACATTGCGTTACGCTGGACAGAAACCAAGCAAACTAAGCAACTGCGAACAACTAAAGGACTTTTTTGGTCATTTTATCAAGAAATTGAGAAATTGAATATCCCCGAAATACCACAACATGTTACTAACACTTTTGTCCAACTAGAGGACATTGCTAACACATTGAATGTTACTAATTGTTTTGTATGTGGGGGAACCAACATGGGGGAAAAATGGCCCTGGGAAGCCCAAGAACTAAATTATTCTAAAATATTGGAAATGGACAGGCTGGGTAATTTGTCATACACAAAAGGGAAAGATGGGGACTGGACTCTTACAACAAATCTTGTGGGAAATGTTTGTTTCTCCAGACCTGTTGGTTCCAAATGTACAAAAGTAGGGAACTTAATTTGTACTGGGAAATGGGAAAATGGGATATGGTGGTCAGGAAAAAATAGCTCAGCTGGACAAGACGAAACTGCTTTGTTTGAAGTTATTAACATGAAAAAGTTCTTGACAAACCCAAACAATCAATCACTCACATGGTTAGCACCCGATGGGCTGTATTGGATATGTGGAAAAATGGCCTATGGACACCTCCCAGCTAATTGGTGCGGAACATGTGTCTTGGGCATTATTAGACCTGGGTTTTTTCTCCTCCCACTAAACACACGACAAGTCTTAGGGGTCCCCGTTTACGACGAAATAGGGAACCACCGCAGAAAGCGCGAGGACGTTGTTTCCTCAATAAGTAAAGTTGTCGTGGGAGGGAACCAAGGCACATGGGGAAATGATGAATGGCCAGCTGAACGTATTATACAAGTCTACGGCCCTGCCACATGGGCCGAAGATGGTATGTATGGATACCGCACACCCATCTACTTATTAAACCGACTTATTCGTTTACAAGCTGTAGTAGAAATAATAACAAATGAGACTGTCAAAGGCCTGACACAATTAGCCAAAGAAAGTGTAAAATCTAGAACATACATAATGCAAAATAGACGTGCACTAGACTACCTGCTTGCTAAAGAAGGAGGAGTATGTGGAAAATTCAATTTAACTAATTGTTGTATTGAAATTGATGAAAGTGGTAAAGTAATTAAGGAAATTACTGACAAAATGATGAAAATTGCCCATGTTCCTGTGCAGACATGGAATGGATTTGATTTTGGAGGTATGTTCGATGGTATTTTACCCAAATTCCCAGGTTTAAAAGCTGTTTTTATATTTGTTGCAATGACTGCTATGGGATGTATACTATTACCCTGCTTATTGCCTGTTTTTGTATTCATGATTAAGTGTAGTTTGAATGCCATTGCTGAAGCAAAAACTGCTGCACAAATTAATATGATGCTTGAGAATAATATGTATATGTTGGTACCAACAGATGAAAGTAAGCAACCCTTGCTACATTTCTCCTCGGATAACGATTCGGAAGATGACGCTGACAGAATGGTAGGTGCGGACACAGGAAGCCTGGGGTCGGAGGGCAACACGCGACCTGAAATAGCACTCACCTCCATGGACGTAAAAGCTCCATGTTTTCAGCTTTAATAAAGTAAAAACAGAGGAGATGTAGCGATCATGTTTAAAGTTGCTAGCTACATCACATTCTTGTTGAGCCGGCACAAAGCCTGCTCAAGGTTTTGCTTTGCAACATTTCTATGCAACATTCTTCGCTTTGCAACATTTCTATGCAACATTCTTCTGTAACATCTTTTTGTAACAAGTGAACAAGCTTGCCTAGTAACAAGCATACGTAACAAGTGAACAAAGCCTGCCCAGTAACAAGTATTTTAACCAATCATGCAATAACACGCTGTAAAATAGAAACCTTTTGTATGCTTTCAATAAATACTGTCTCAATCGGCCAGCCGGGGTCTTTTTACCTCGCTGAGTTGGTTGGTGCGTTTCATCTCACCATGGTGTCCGTTCTTCCTTGGCAGTACCAGACCCGCCTAACTTAGGCGCACCTCCGCGGAGGCCAATAGCCGAGCTCAGACACACCCTTGCGAGGGTCCCATAGCCTAACTCAGGCTCACCCCTGTGGGGGTTCTAATGCCTAGCTCCGGCTCACCCTTGCGAGGGTCCCAAAAGCAGACGAGGTCGTCGCCGCGTGGCAGCCAGCCGCGCACTCACATCCTTCCACCCTTCGGAGCTGTAAAACACTGTAAAGTGGCATATAAGTCTAAGTGCTATTACTATTGCTATTAAACCAGCCTGGAGGCTTTCCTGAGGCATGCTAGGCCAAAAACAAAGTTGGTGGTATGGGGGGTTTGTTTTTACTCCCAGAAGGCTTCCCTGAGGGCTGCTAGTCCAAAAATGATGTGGGGTGGGGCTACTGTGAAAGAAAGAAAGAAAGAAAGAAAGAAAGAAAGAAAGAAAGAAAGAAAGAAAGAAAGAAAGAAAGAAAGAAGAGAGGGAGGGGAAAAGGCGAGGTAGGGAGGACCACAAACCAGGCACTAGGCGCAGCTTCAGAGGATACCTTGAAAGAGCAAAGCAATCCACGGCTGGAAGGGACCTTGAGGTCATCTAGTCTAACCCCCTGCTCCAGCAGGGTATTGTTAAAGGAAGTTTCTGTATTTTGACCCCACAGTCACATGACTACATAGCCACGCTCACCCAGTCACATGACCCCACCACCACCGAGCCACACCCACAGAACCTGAAGGAAATGTTTTTAGATTTCACCCCTGATATAGAGTTTCAGCCTGAATTGTTTTTATGATCATGTGATGGTCAGAAACTACTGTGCAACACCAGCACTGTTTAAAATAGTACATATGTTTTTACTTTTGTTTTATGGTAAGTGGAATTCCAGGACAATTACAGGGTTATTCAATGTATTTATAGGTAAAGAATAAAAATATATCTTCAAAAGAAAAGACTTGAGCAGCTTCCCAAACTCAAGGAAGACAATGGGAGGTTGCATCATTGACGAAGAGAGGGAAAATCACAGAATGGATGGAAATATTCCTTTTTGTTCCTTGACACTTTCTGAGTTGTGTTTCCATACTGATGAAAAGACGGAAAGCCATTTAATTTTCATAGGTTTTTTTTGGTTTCTTAGATACATGCTGTGCTGTGAGGTCTGCAGCTGAGATGGTGGCAGTGCCCACATTGCGGTGAATGGTGTGACCTGATTTCTTGCCACCCAGAATTTGGTTTGGGGGGACCTGGGAACAGACCCTCAGGGGTCTGTATAGATGCACATGGTGTGACTGTTGTGACGTTCCTATCTCTGAGGCTTTGTTTGAAATTCCAGCCCAGATGAACTCCAAGTGCTTCCAGGCTATAATCCAGAGTCCCCGTGTTTTGGTATTGATAAACTCCAGCCTGGTGAAGCATTCATGCTGTGTGAATGTGGCCCTTAAAGGAAGAAAAATGTCTCCAGTTTATTGCTCTTAAAAACGATTCTTCAGCCACTTGCGGAATTAATACGCATAATTAACTGACCCATCAGCTGACAGGTTCAACCTCCAAAAACAAACAATGGTTAAAAGTTGCAAGTGTGAACGCAGCTATTGGTGACTTGACCAGGTTAAGTGAGATGCATAGCTACGACTATGGTCAAGGCATGAGGGGAATAACCAGGAGACCATGAGTTCCAGTCCTGCCTTGGGCAGGAAGTCAGCTGGGTGAACCTGGACCAGCCAATCTGTCCGAGCCCTAGAAAAGAGTCAATGGCAAACCACTTCTGAAAAGCCTTGTCACCTATGATCTTTCTGATATCTTTCACACCCGGCCGGCTGAGGCTATGGGCCTTCCCCACTCTGACTTCAGTCCTGCAAAACCACTCCAAATTGCTGAAATTGGGTGGAGCTTTTATCTGGTTGCTCTGTGAAGAAGAAGCAACAGGAAAGCTCCAATCTTGACCAGGAGAGTGGTTTCAAGTCCTCATGAAGGCCGTGGGAAGCCTGAGGAGGAAGCAGGTGTCCTGGAAGGCCACACAGGGCTGCAGGAGGTTGATGTCCCTTCCTGTCAAGGACAGGGAAGGTGGGCTGGAAAAGAGGAAGGCAGGTGGATCCCGTACCTGACCTGGCTCAGGCATGCTTGGAAAACGTTTCTTTGAAGGAGGAGCCCTAATAGCAACTGGGGCAATGAAGGGTCCCGGAGAGCCATGAGTGAGGGGGAGAGAGGTGGGGGATGCAGGAGGTTCAGGTGCCTTCTGGGCAAGGGCAGGGAGGGGTCTCTGGAGGAGAGGAAGGCAGGCGGAGACCCCAACCCGATCCAGCCAAGGCAGCCTGGGAGTGGGGTCAGAAAGCTCTCTTCTGAGGGAGGGACCCTTCTCACATGCAGAGAGGCAGTTGAGCCACACTGACCTCACTGACAATGTTTCCTTTCCTTCCTTCCTCCCTTCTCTCTACTTTTTTTTTAACTCTGCAGTCAGAGTAACTGATTTGGAACCAACCTAGAAGTAGGGAGGAATTCCCTGGCAGTTTTGTTTTAGCACCTAATTCGGGGCTGGGGGAGGAGTCAAAGATGATCAAGTTTGTCTCTCTAAGGTGTGTGTGTGTGTGTGTGTGTGTGTGTGTGTGTGTTCTTTATTGAAGAAATGTAGGTATTGGGGGGAGAAAGATGGGGTAAAAGAAAGGAAAAAGTTTTAGGAAATTCATCCTGAACCTCCCACCACAGCATGCAGTGTCTGCATTCCAAAAGCTAGCAAGAGCCAGCCTGAGGATCAGAGTGGAAAGCTTCCAAAACAGATGCCATTTCTACAAGGTCTTGTCAGAGTATGGAAAATGGTGGCCACTTCCAGGAGACAATAGGGATCAGGCCCAAGCACTGCAGGGTCCCATTGGGGCATGATCAAAGGAGGGGAGGCCTCCAGTCAGAGGGGAAGATGTCACCAAACCACATCTGGATAGATACAGGACCCCCAACACTTCTACACCAGAAAGAGAGCTCAATGGGGGTGTGTGTGTGTAAGGATGTCAAGGGGAGGCTTTCACCCCCTGAAGACAGAGCTCACATTTGGGGGAAGGAGATGGCAAAGGGGGCTCTCTTGGTGGTGGGTGACCCCTGCAAGGAGAAATATGGCTGCATTTTTATTCAGATCTTATTTTCCCCAGTGTGAAACACTTTGATGCGAAGGAAGACAGAGAGCCCTGATCTTGAGTGGGGAGGGAAGTCCAAAGTCTCAAATCATTCAGTGACACTTTTTTGCCTCAGGAGAATCTCTCCAGGGCAGCCATTTCTAGGTGGGGGAGGGGAAAGGCTCTTCCAGGACTTCAGCCTCCCCTCCCTCTGCATTTCTCTGAGGTTTTTTTTTCTTCTCTTTCTCATCACACTTAAAAACCGTTTTTATTTCATCCTCATTTGAAACTCTCTCCCCTCCCCCACATTGTCTTTGTCTGTTCAAGTCTTCTCCAGGGGGCTGATTGGTGGCTGAGTTGCCAGGAAACCATTATTCTCTCTTGTTTGATTGGCTGCTGCTGGGTTGCCATGATGACAGGGGCAGGGCAGGCGCAGGGGCAGCCACTTGGGAGAGAGAGGGGCGGGGCTTCTGTCTTCTCTCAGAACTGGAGGGCTGAAGGGGAAAATCTTCTCTCTTTCAGGGAAAGCTGCTGATGTGAAGGACAGATTCAGGGGAAGAGAAGATCCAAGAAACGTTTTATAAAGTATATTTAAAAAATGAAGAAAAAATTCAAGTCTTTAAAAGAAGAAAAATAGGAAACAGAACTAAAAACAGATAAAAAGGACTAAGATACAGTAAAATGGGAAATCAAAGGAAAATAGTGTGGGTAAAAAGCGTATCGAAATTAGGGAGCGGAAATAGAAAATGGTTTTAGCATTAAGATTAATTTTAGCATTAGTTGAAAGGATTCATAATTTATAATTCCTTTATGAAAAAAATGTGGAAGATTTCCTTTCGTGAAATTTAAAATGTCTCCCCATCCACTACAGACAAAAAGGTATTGAACTTTTCAGTCCTTTTGGAGTATTGAGTCTCTATCAATCCCTTGACCAGCAATAAATTGTGGCCATGTGCCCTGACAATTTGACCAGCAGGTCCCCAGGATGAGCCCACTGGAGAATTATGTTTTTTTCCCCTGTTTTATTGTTTGATTGCCTTTTTGCCTTTTCCTCCCTGAAGGAAAATCAGGCAGAAGGCGGAGGCTGAGATCTCTAGCTTATAATACATTGATATTCCTTACATATGAATGCCTACGCTTACTTTTCAAAGTTTCCCAAACTTCTTGGGTTGTTTTCCCCTTGAGGATTCTCATCCATGGAATCCTTCCCAAGCTCTTTCTACGTCTATTGAATTCGCTCTCTTGAAGTCTAAGGTTCTAGTTTGACTTTTCTCTATTGCTTGTGCTTGCACAATGTTGAATTCCAATATTGCACAATCACTCCCCTCCCCCAAAGTTCCTTCCAAAGCTTCAACACCATTTATCATTTAATCTCTGCTGGTGAGAATGAAGTCCAATATGGCTGATTCCCCCAGTTCCCTTCTCTACTTTTTGGGACACCAAGTTCTCTGGTAGGTTTGTCAGGAACATGTTTGATTTTCCACTTGGTGCAAAGTTTCTCTCCCAGTTGATGTCAGGGTAGTTAAAGTCTCCACTATAATCCCCCAAATATTTGATTTGCTTACTACATACTTAGCTAACTGACTTGCAAAAAGTTCATCTATTTTCTCAGTTTGGTTCGGTGGCCTATCATGTACACCTTTGGCAGTGCCATATTTTTCCCCTTTTATATTGACCCAAATGCATTCAAGACACTTTTCATCATTCTGTAGGCATTTGGTAATTTCTTATATATACTGCAACTCCACTTTCTCTTTTATTTGGTCTGTTTCTTTTCAATTATTTTAATTCCTTTAGCTGTATATACTATTTGTGGGTTTCATCCCACCAAGTTTCCATAAGGGCAACAATGTAATACCTGCAGCATTTGATCATCATTTGTTCATCATTTGTTATATCATTTGTTACTTATGAATTAGTCTATTCTTCCATTTTGAGATGCATAAATATGAATGCATCTCTTTGTTGTGTGGGGAACATCTCCCAATATTATTTCAGGAGTCCCACCAGGACATGTTGAAAAACACTGCAGAAAGAATTCAATAATTGCTTTGGGTCCCACACTTGATTCTGAATTCTGAAAGAACCATGAAGATAAGGTTGAGATCCTCCTAACTAAGTCTGAAGTTACCCACCAAGCTTCAATCAGTGCAAAGCCCAGGACAAGGTTTATATCTGAACTCTCCTCAAGGGTAGTGTCAGGTGTGCCTCCCTCAATGACCAAGTAAGAAAACAATTCCATTGTTCGTGGAATTAAAATACTTTTACTGGTTATGAAAAGATGGCAGTGAAAGTAAAGCAAGATCTGAGCCAGAAAGGCGCAAACAAATACACATCAAACAATTTCCCAACCCCATCCCCGCAATGACCCCCACCCCAGTGTCCAATCTGCAACTATCTAAGGTGTCATGTGGGTTGCATCTCCAGACAGTATCATTACGTTGGTATGCAGGACGGTTGGCCTTGACCAGGTCCAAACATCAGCATGTGTAGAAGAAGAAAGCTCTCTTTGCCATATCACCTCCAGTACCATTTATTCCCATCGCAAATACCATGCCCCCACCCTCCCCGTTTCTATGGCAGCTGATAGCAAGTAAGCAAAGCAGAGGCTGACAGGTAGCTTAAAGGAAATATTTGCTAACCAGTGTGCTGAGGAAAAGGAAGGTTATCCATAGTTTAAAAACACAAAGATCAGCTATTAATTTATTTTATTGTTTAGTGATTATCTTAGATTTTAATTTGATTTATTTAACTTTTTTTCTTTCAGTTTTAAATAACGTAAGTTATCAAATAGAGGCAAAAAAAGCATATAAACCAAAACAATTGTAATCAATAGTTAAAGGTTATGATTCTAAGAAACATTTTCATTGTCAGTTCCCTACTTTTATCATTAGATGTTCCTTTGTGTTTAGATCTGGTCTCAGGAGGATAATGTAGCACTTGGGAAAGAAGATGCAGCCCAGCAGTCCAGCACTGGAGGCCAAGATGGAGAAGACCTGCACGGCCACCATGGACTTTCCTTTGGTGCTCAAGTAGGTGGGTAGGAAAGAGACCCAGACACTGCAGAAGACCAGCATGCTGAAAGTGATCAGTTTGGCTTCGTTGAAGGCCCCAGGCAGGTTTCTGGCCAGGAAAGCCAGTATGAAGCAAATGACAGCGAGGAAACCCATGTAGCCAAGGACAACATAAAACATGGCAACAGAGCCTTCGTTGCATTGAAGAATGATCCCTCCAAGCTGGGAGCGCATGTCAGAGTCTGGGAATGGGGGAGAAACTCCCAGCCATATGGCACAAATGAAAATTTGGACACCAGAACAAGAAAGGATGATGGAGTTGGCCAATCTCTTCCCCAACCATCTTCTCATCCTTTTTCCTGGTTTTGAAGCCAGGAAAGCCAACACCACCGTGATCGTTTTGGCCAACACAGAAGACACGGCTACTGAGAAGACAATGCTGAACATTGTTTGCTGGAGAAGACAGGTGGCTTTCCTTGGCTGGCCAATGAAGGGAAAGGAGGACAAAAAGCAAAGCAGGAGGGAGATCAGGAGGATGAAGGAGAGGTCCCTGTTGTTGGCTTTGACAATGGGAGTTTCTACGTATTTAAGGAATACCATTAAAACAAGGCTTGTGGTTAGGAACAAGAGTAGAGCAAAGGAGACAAGGATTGTGCCCAGATTTTCTTCATAGGACAGGAAGGTTATTCTTTTGGGCATACATTTGACTCGATTCTTGTTTGGATATTGTTCATCTGGGCATTTGGTGCATTTTTCAGTATCTGAGAAAACATAGTAACATTTCTTTCATAGTTTTTCAAATTTCAAGAAGACCTTTAGATGTGATTTGATGCTGAGAGACAGCAAAGCCTCAGTAAATGGCATATACATACATTCCAGCAAAATAATCACCAATATATGTAACTGTAACCAAAAAAAAAAAACCAACAACCAAGAACAACAACAAAAGAAAATTAAAAGAAGAAATATCTGGTGCCACAAACTCTCTTCTCTGAGGTAATCCACTAGATTCTGATCTTTCAGTGACTTTACTTTGAGTTTGTTTGTTTCCTTGTATTATTTTTAATTTTTGACAGATGCTAGACATACATTTCTCCCAGGAATATTTAAACTCATTTATTGATTATTGCCCCACCAACTAGGCTCTCAATCAATTGTTCTAAAAATACTGGAGACAGGGTAAAAGTCCTAACAAAGCATGTTACACTTTTCCCCCTTTCAAAACCAGGACTATATTCCTTTATTGTTGGTGTTATAGCAGTTTGTATCTCAATATTTAACAATAAAGAAAATTGGAACGATAAGAAAAGGTGGGAAGAAAATATCTGCTTGATGGTTTTATGATGAGACATCTGTTTGGTTTTTATTGCTCCTTCAACCCAAAAATCTCTCTCTCAATTTTTCCTCCCAATTAGATATTTCAGCTTATAAGGATTTATGACCCTAATAAAGATTAACTGATTAAATGTATGATTGATGAGTCTTTTGGCCTGTAATATAAAGTTGGTTTGGGTTAGCAAAGCCCTTTGAACTAGAACCATTCCTCAAATTACAGAGAATTCAAATGTTCCTAAGAAAGATAAATATGGAAGGACACATCCAAATTGGCAAATAAGAGAGAGATTTCCTAACCAATTCACACCCTCCTTCTTCCTACCTCATCCTTCAAAATCTTTGTCTTATCCCTCCCATCATGGAAGTAATTGGACACCATTGAAAATTAAGAACAAAACCATCAAACCTACATTTGTCATTAAAATGTACATTGATGAAAGCGCCCTGATCAAAGGCATTATGTCTATTTATATGCAGCTTTATCATTCTCCCTTGTGTAATTGTTTGCTATTCCACATTGGTACTATAGGATTCATATTTATTGTTTCTGTGATACATTTTCTATTCCTATTTTATGGCTTGTGTAGCATTTTCATTACTCCATATCAGGGGTCTCCAAACTTGGGAACTTTAAGACTTGTGGACTTACACTCCCAGAATTTCCCAGCCAGCCATGCTGGCTGGGGAATTCTGGGAGTTGAAGTCCATACGTCTTAAAGTTCCCAGGTTTGAAGACCTCTGCTACACATGAAACACGCTCTTGCTGATTCCAGTAAGTTTCCCTATGGTGTCGCCCACCTTCCTGAGTGGAGATGGTCCCCTCTGGACAAGAAACGCAGTCATAGCAGCAAACTGGCTCTCCTTCTCGAGGCTTCATGACAAACCCAGGCTGACATTTTTCCACACATTTGGACTGAGGCAGAGACTGAGAAAAGAAAGAAGAAATGACAAAGAAAATATGTTGAGGTTCATCATTCATGTAAGATGGAGTTAGACATGAACTTTATCCAAGTAGCCTCTGGGCTTCACTTAGGCCAATATGAAATCTCTGGATACTTCCAAATGGCTGCAGGAGATACAAGTGCAGGCAGATGCCTCATTTAGTTCCTCCTTTTTTTTCTTGGGACGTATCAGATAGCAAAAAATGGACCTTTCTACTTAACAAAGTTTGAAGGCATGAAATTGAGAAAAGATTTAAGCATCAAGTGACAATAAGGGGGTTCTGCCTAAAAATGGAATTAACATGCATTTTCATATAGGCATGATTTTGAAATAAGATATCTTATTTTAGACATTGCTGTAAAAGATTTATTAAATTTAGTAAATTTTACTCCATTAGATTTATTAGAATAAATCTATGATGAACAGTAGGATATGGAAAGGTTTCTTCCTGGAAGAAACATTGCAAAGTTGCTTCCCTTTGAAAGCAATCCAAAACTATCCCCCACTTCAGATACAGAGGAAAAATTCCTTACAATCAAGGGCTGACAACCTTAAAGGATACACTCTTTATTTGTACATTTATTTGTTCAATTCATATGGCTGCCATGCTTCTGAACTAGTACTAAAACTAAAACTGACTGACTAATTTCTAAAATTACAGTATGGTGCCCTCTTAAAAGCCAAAGCTCAAATTTAAGTAATGTTTCCCATCAAATGGTCGCTTATTACTTCTGATATCAGGATTCTTTTGCACCAAAGTCAGGCTTGAGTACTTCAGTTTCCAAGCCATTATCATGGTAAGATGGGCAGGAAATAAATTTAATCAATCAATGGATAAATAAGCTCATATCAGACCAGTATTTATTTATTTATTATTATTAGCACTTATATACCGCCCCCTCTCCCGAAAGGGACTCGGGGCGGTGTACAGTCCGTATTAAAAAACACCAAATAAAATACATGTATGCATAGGAGGAGGATAAAATAGACCAAAACTGTACAGCTAATAAATAAACAATATAAAATTTAAAATATCATACAATTTATACACTATCCCTCTAAAAGCCAGTAAAAAGTATATGCCAGGGGGGGGTAGACGTTGTAAATTATGCCAAACCAGCCAGTCGGAACAGGTGTGTCTTCAGTTTCTGTCGGAAGGAGCGGAGGTCAGTAGTGGTTCTAATATCGGGGGGGAGGTCATTCCAGAGGGTTGGGCCCATCACAGAGAAGGATCTACTCCTAGGTGTCGCCCGCTGGCATTGCCTAGCGGACGGCACCAGGAGAAGGCCCTCCCTGTGTGAGCGGATAGGTCGCAGGGACGTGTGTGGTAGGATGCGATCCTGCAGATAACTAGGTCCTCCGCCATGGAGCGCTTTAAAGATGGTGATCAATACCTTGAAATGCACCCAAAAGGCCACAGGCAGCCAATGCAGCTCGCGCAGGAGGGGTGTTACGCGGGAGTATCATGCACTCCCCATGATGGCCCGCGCGGCTGCGTTCTGGACTAGCTGTAGTCTCCGGATGCGTCCCAAGGGGAGCCCCGTGTAGAGGGCATTGCAGTAGTCCAGGCGAGACGTCACCAGCGCGTGAGTGACCGTGCGTAGGGCACTCCGGTCCAGTAGGGGGCGCAATTGGCGCACCAGGCGAACCTGGTGGAACGCCCCCCTTGCCACGGCTGCCACATGGTCATTATTATTTCATGTGAACTGAAAGCCTTGAACCTCCTTCCTAAATTCCACTATCCCAGTGGGGTTAAAGAGAGACATGCATAACTATGAGTTCACAGAAGAGCAATCAAGATGATTAGGGGACTGGGGGCTAAAACAGGTGTCTGCAACCTGTGGCTCCGGACCTGCTTCGGCTCTTTCATCCCAGTACTCTGGCTCCCTGTCGGCTGAACCCACCACTGGCTGGCCCTGCCCCTCACCCTCCCCTTCCAATCACTCCTTGCCTGCAGTGAGAACGTAAGGGCGACGGCTGGGGATGGAGCCTTGCTCAATATTCCAGAGTGGGAGCAAAGTGTCCCTGTACTTGCCATATCCTCTGGCTTTTGTTGGTGCGGTGCACACCTTGGTCACTCAGGAAGATGTGTGACTTGCTTTCTGCCCCAAGACACTGTCCCGGCTGCAGCTGATGTTCCTCGTCATAAAGGGCTTCAGGAGGAGGAGGGGGCGCTGTCTCCCCCTTACACACCGTGCTGTGTAAGGTGCTACAAGAGCAGTGGGCAGCCTTTGGAGGTGACAACAGCAGTGGCATCAGCCATAGCCAGACTGGGCTAAGCGTCTTGGGGCAGAGAGCAAATTGTGCATCGCTCTGCGCAGCACCAGCAAGGGCCAGAAGAAGCACCCGTGAGAGTGAGTCTCCATCACCCACCATCTCCTTTACCTTCTCAGGCCAGGCGAGGAGCAAGGCCAGCCAGTGGTGGGTTCAGCTGACAGGGAGCCACAGCAGGGGATGAAAGAGCTTCATTTATCTGGGAACCTGAAATGATTCTTGATTTAAATCATATAGAAAAAGCACCCAAAGAAGAAGGAAGAACAACATCAGAAAAAAAGCCAACCCTCGTCTGTTTTTGGAAAGGGTTCAAGAGGGAACACAAACACACGAGAGAGAGACAGAGAGAAAGAGACACAGAGAGAAAGACAGAGAGACAGAGGAAGATGAGAGAGGAAGAGACAGAGAGAGAGAGACAGACAGACAGACAGACAGACACGCACACACATAGAGATAGAGAGGGGGGAGAGAGGGAGAGAGGGAGAAAGAGAGACTGAAGAAGAGAAAGAGAGCAAGACACACAGAGAGAGACAGAGAGACACAGAGACACAAATCGAGAGAGAGACAGAGAGAGATGAGAGAGGGAGGGAGAAAGAGACACAGAGGGAGACAGAGATACAGAGATGGAGAAAGAGAAAGAACAAAAGACATAGAAGAATGAGAGAGGGAGAGACAGAGAGAGACACACAGAGAGAAAGAGAGAGGCAGAGAGAAAGAGAGACAGAGACAGATGAGAGAGGGAGGGAGATAGAGACAGAGGGAGTGAGGGAGAAAGAGAGAGAGACTGACAGAGAGAAAGAGAGACACACAGAGAGACAGACAGAGACACATACACACACATAGAGACAGAGAGGGGAGAGAGAGGGAGAAAGAGAGACTGAAAGAGAGAGAGAGAGAGAGAGATAGAGATAGAGAGACAGAGAGATGGACACACACAGAGAGACACAAATCTAGAGAGAGACAGAGAGGGATGAGAGGGAGGGAGAGAGACAGAGACAGAGGGGGAGAGGGAGAGGGAGAGAGAGAGACTGACAGAGAGAAAGAGAGACACACAGAGGGACAGATATATATATATATATATATATATATATATATATATATATATATATATATATATATATATATATATATATATATATATATATATATATATATATATATATATATATATATATATATATATATATATATATATATATATATATATATATATATATATATATATATATATATATATATATATATATATATAATATCTTTTTCCAATAGAAAATAAAACACAGGGAGCCACAAAACCTAAGTAGGCATGGCTGGGGGTGGTGTCATGTGACTGGGTGGGTGAGTGATGTCGAGTTGGCCATGCCCACCCATATTTTGTGTCTCCCTGTGTTTTCTTTTCCATGGGAAATGGGTCCAAATGGCTCTTTGAGTATTTAAGTTTGCAAACCTTAAACATACAATGAACGGTTGCAGGAGTAACTAAGCATGGCTAGTCTAGTTAATAGAAGGATCATATTTGAGGGGCTGCCACAGAGAGGAGGGGGTCAAACTATTTTCCAAAACACCTGAAGGCCAGACAAGGAATAATGGATGGAAACTGAACAAGGGGATATTCAAACTGGAAATAAGGAGAAATTTTCGGACAGTGAGAGCAATCAATCAATGGAACAGAAGTTGCCTTTGGAAGTTGTGGGAACTTCATCACTGGAAGCTTTCAAGAAGAGACTGGACTGCCATCTGTCAGAAATTCTATAGGGTCTCCTGCTTTAGAGGGGGGTTGGACTAGATGACCTACAAGGTCCCTTCCAACTCTGTTATTCTGTTATTTCCCAATTGGAGCAACAGAACCTCCATCCAATCTTGATTCCATTTCATTGAATTCAGTCCAAACCTGAAGTCAGACTTCTGGTTAACAGAATTGCCTTCATCTCTCATATTTGAAGAGAAGGAACAAGTGAAACTGAAACTAGGAAACCTCTCACCAGTTTTATGGTGATAAATTGCAAAAGAGACATAAATTAGCAATGATTTGTGTCTCAAATCGCATTTTAGATGTAGGTGAATCAGTTTATAACAGCTTCAGCATTACAGCATCTGAAGGATACTTTGGTCAATAGAAATGAAGCCCCCCTCTCTATCTAATATAATTAGCGATGTTTTACTCCCCACCATCAATTCTCAATGCAGGATAGCCATTTTTTTTGACAAGGTGGGTTAACACTTGAAAAGGGTCCTAATTATTTGGAAAAATGAAGAAAATATTTTCCCCACCTTGTTCAGCAACTTTAGCAGGGACAAAGTGTCTTGGTTGATTATAAGTCGTTGCTTTTCAAAACACCCCAAATACTTGTTGATGGGATCCTCCTTGGGAAGAACCACCCTACTAATGATCCACAGATCTGCTGCCAGGTCTCCATTTTGATCCAAGTACACATTGATCAGGGAAAGATTGTAGAATTCCTTCTTCTTTAGAAATGGATGGAACTAAAATGGAAACATCCAGGAATTTTACAAGCAGAAATCTTGGGGTTTGTTTATCTTACATTGCCTTTTAATATATTTGAATCTTTCTCCTGTGGTTGTTTAATTTCTAAATACTTGTGAGTTGGGAGAACAAGTGTTGCCACCATCTTCAAAACACAAGAACAAAGATTCAGTAATACTTCTCAATCCCTTAGTATATTGACCAAAAGTATAGTGAGAAGATATATGTCAACCTTGAAGTGAACCTAGCTGAGGCTATCTTTTTGGCTTCAGGGTTTCCACAAGGCAGAAGAGGGGAAGGGGAGGGGGGGAAATTAGATAGCTGGGTCTTTCCAGCTTGTCAAAAGATAAAGTTTTCCTGTGGGAACCAAGGTCACTCCAACAGGTGGCTTAGATAGGAGGAGTGGAGCAGTGATGGGTTCCTAATCGGTTTATGCGCGTGCAAAAAAATTGACTAATCACAAATCAATTGAAGAAAAAACACAAATAACTAGAGTATTCATAAACTCATTGAAAACAACAGGGTGATTAGCAGAAAGCAAGCATTTGTTAAGAAGATAGTTGCAAGGCCAATCTTCATTCAAGTAGAGGGTGGGGGAGGCAATAACCAAATGAACTAATTGTACTTTATTGTAAGACTATATTAACAATGGGAAGGTCCAAATCTTTTAATGAACCCTTTTGACAGATCTTATCTGAGTTTCTTTTTCTGCCTGTTATGCAGCTGCTGGTTTCCTCCCCCACATCTTATCCAATCCTTCCCTCTGCAGCATCTCTTTCTCTCGTACTCTGAATTCATTCCCACAGATCATCACACTTCCTTATTAAACTGTGTGAATGCTGGTGATATTACTTTATTTTAGCAAAGAATCAGCAAAATCCTTCCTGGTGTGGTGAATGGGGATCTATTTAATTGAGCACTGGGTGGCATGATAATTAAGTGGACGAAACTGTCTTTAAAATTGTACTCAAATAAATGTTAATCTTACTGATAAAAATGGGGTTATAAAAAACAATTAGACCTTGGTCTTTTGTTCTTTGATATTTTCCTTAAAAAATGAAGTAAATAAATCATGATTTAGTGATGCAGAAATTATAATAATGCTTCAGCAAAGTTATTTTGATCTCCTTCCAGAAAAAAAATAGAGAGAGGTGAAAATGTAAATTTCAGTTGGAAACTAATTTTTAGCACCTAGGACTAGATATATCATTGCATTTTGTATAACACAAATGAATTTCAACCACAATCTATATCTTTCTTTAAGATTTCATTTGTAGTTTTTTCTCATATTATTCTACATGTGGAATGATTACTGATTATAGTAAAGTAATAGTAATATTTTAAAGACAAGATAATAACCATACTATTAATTTGACAATAATGTCATTAATGACCCAGTTGAATTATAAAAGTTCCCTTGAAGGAACCACACTTGAAAAAGAAAATTTTCATTCTACTTCCGGTTTCTGTGGACGACGGACATGTTGTCTGCCGCTCGCCGTCCTGATGGGGCCCCCCTGACTCATGGGGGGGGGCACAGGAAGCCTTGTAGGGGCGTCCTGCCGAGGGGGAGGCTTGCTGGAGCCCCCTGGAGCGGCGGCGGCCTCAGGGGGGCTGCCAGCTTTGCCCTAGGCATCGGGAGGCTTTTGGGGGGTGCCATGTGCACCTTCACCCTGAGGAGATCGGAAGAAAATGCTCCATGTGAAGGCAACAGCAAAAATGCGGTGAGCTGGGGATTCCCCCGGGGTCTTTTTCCTACCCCTTTGAACAACTGAGTAAACAAGGATTAGCAGCTCTCTTAAGACTCTTTGATCTTGGTAAAGTGTTGAGATTGGAGAGGGAGGTTTCCCCCCCCCTCAGAAAAGCAGCTTTAAACGATTTCTCACTCTCTCGGAGGAGAGAGAGAAAACTGGGAAAAAACTCTTTGATATTCACTTCTTTCAAGCAATGGGCTAATGACTTTCCTGAACAATTGCAAAAGAAAGAAAGTGAATTGACCTAATAAACTATGAATGGGAACTTTTTGAACGATTGTCCTCCGATCTCCTGAGACAGCTGAGCCAAAATGGCGTTTCTCCCCCCGTTTTTGCTGCCATTACAAATGAACTGTTGTCTTTGAAAAATCTCCTGGGTCGGAATTATAAAACCCTGGTGAACCCTAGAGGAATCTCTTTATACAATCTTCCTTGGATTGGGGAAAATTGACTACAACTAGAGGGGAGCTGTATTGAAAACTGATATCCCACGCTGGATTTTGTGTGCCTTTAGACCCTGTCCGACAGCGCACTCCTGTAGACGCCATCTTTTCTGTCCAGACTTATAAACTTTCTCTGAACTTCACAATGCCTGCGAAAAAGGCTCCTATTCCTAAACCAGCATCGGCTCCATCTTCTTCTGTTTCAGGTCCTGTTCCACAACAAACACAGCTATCTTCCTTTTTACAACCAAGGGCCCCTGAGGGGGAACAGCAATCTCAAGATATGTTCCAACAAATGTTCCAGTCAATCTTAAAGGGACAGGATGAAATAAAAAAACAGCTGGCTGACTTAAGGGAAGAGCTCAGAGAGAATAAACAACAGACTTTACAAAATAGCCAGAAAATAGAGGCTCTGGAGGAGGGGGATGTGGGGGTGGGAGAAGAAATGAAGGCTTTACAAAAAAATTTTTGGAATTGAGAATTATATGGAAAAAATGGAATTTGAAAGAATGTCTCTTTTTCTTAGATTTCAAAACATACCTGAAATGGAGGGTGAAGACTTAAGGGAGATTATGATAACAATGCTAGCTGATTATATTAAAAGAGATAAGCAACAGCTAGGGTGGGATATGGATTTGATATACAGAATCAATTCAGCATATGCTAGAACACACAATGTTCCAAGGGAAGTTCATGTTAATTTTTTTAGAAAGACTACAAGAGATGATATTCTAGGAGTTCAAAGGGGGGAACCTTTAAGATATAAGGACAAAGAAACAGATACCAAAAAGAATAAGAGATAAGAGGAAGAAATTCTTCTTTTTAACTAAAAAATTATATGAAAAAAATATCTGGTTCAGGTGGCTAATTCCAGAAGGCTTGTTGATTTTCTGGGAGGGGGGTAGAATGAGAATTAATACAGTAATGGAGGCAGAAGCCTTCATGGAAAAACATAAGAACCTCCTAGATGAAACAAGAGACACTGTACAAGGAGCCATGGCTCAGCCAACAGACAGGGGAGAAGAGACAGCAATGAGACTTAGGTCACAGAAATGATTTAAAAACACATTGCAATTGTTAATATAATGAAATTGTTAGAAGTGATAAAAAGTATAGTTGAAGATGTCAAAGAATTTGAAGTTAAACTGTTAATATGTATGTAATAATGATATTTTGATATATATAAAATAAGAGAGAGATGTAAGACTCCGGGGAGGTACCAGCTTCCATATGATGTAGCTGTCAAAATTTTTCTCCACATGTATGTACCCTTTTCCCCAAAATATTTGAAAAAACCAATAAAACTTTTTTATTAAAAAAAAAAAAGAAAAAGAAAATTTTCATCTGTTTTAGGGAAGGACAAAGAAGGCGAGGAAGAGATCAAAGTAGCTGCTTTTTGCCTTGAGGAAAGACTACAAGGAGAAGAGCCATGTTGGTTTACTTAAAATCAGAAAAAGCCTGGGAACACTTTTTTTGAATATACAAAACTTCTTGGTTGTAGAAGGGAGGATGCGGAGCTCTTCCAGTAAGTACAGGATGATCTACAGAAGCTTAGGATCTTAAACACCTAAGATGAAAGAGCACCAAAGACTTTGAAAAGGAATCTACTCTGATGAGTCCATGTTGGGACCCCTTACCTTCCATGGCTGCAGCCTTGGAGCCCCCAACCTCTCGTCTCCCTTCTCCCTTCTCCTCTCGGATTTGGATGCAGCATTTAAGGCATGAGCCAGTATCTTAATGGTGCTGTAAGTATAGCCATCATTTGGTATCTCCATCCTATTCTTTTTCTCTTGGGTCTCTACTGGTGCTTTCTGGGTGCATCTTCTGCTGCCTTTGACAGAAAAGATGTGTTTTGAAACAGAACAGTGAAAATTCTCATTTTGAAATTCATGTTCCACAAAGAAAAGAGTTTTATAGGTATCATCTTTGCTCCAACTCTTTTGCCACTGAGGAGGAAAGCTCCAAATACTATGGACATACTTCAGAATAGGATCATTACCCATGAAATAGGCCCCAACCATTGTCATGATCCATACCTTTCCTTCAATGGGTCTTGGGAAACCTTCAAGTATTGAATGGAAGGAAAGAATTCTGTCCCTAATGGAATCAAACTCTATGAAGTGAACAAAGACGTTAACTTGCTTCCACTTAGAGATGGCATTGATGAGGGGTGCTGTGTGTGTGATTATTGAGAATTGTTGTGATATAACAACACAGATTCTATTCCTGACAAGCATAGGAGTAAAAGTTCTCATGAAATGCTCTCCCTTTTCTGTGACTGGAGCAAAGAGGCCAATCAGGGTCCATTTGAAATGGAGAAGCAGTTGGACAATTGCTGGGTATTGGAACCCTTCGTTGGGGAATATCGGATGGAAAAAAGGGAATTGATTTTTATCACTCAGAGCCTCTGAAGCAATTCTATTACTGATCTGAAAAAAGCAGTGAAGAATTCTGTTACATTAAGGGTCTTACCAAGTTCCAATTTTTAGCTTTTAATGAATCCAATTTTGTCATGCACATATTGGAACAGTTTCTTGTTGATTAGTCAAAAGGACATATCAAAATACAGAATATAAAAGGCAGAACATTAACAAAATAGTATGATTTTTTAAAAAAATAGTGCAATAGAAAAAGCATAAAAGATGAAATGATCTCTGAATTTACAACAATCAGACCATAATTCCCTTCCAAAAATAGTTTTATTATATATAATTTTTGAATTCTGAGTACCCAGGAAACACGTTTTTTTAATATTAGGATCTCAATATGTCATTTATCTAATGTGCAATCCAGGAAGTCGATCTCCCTCTTTCTTCTATAATTAACTTCCAAGTAATAGATGTATTACATCTTCTATCTCTGAACCTCCATAAATACAAGTATGTTCACTGAAAGGGATTGGGAAGATTCAACTCAATACTTGGAAGGTTCATTTGTAGCACCTGATGCATTTCAATATGCCAACCTTACTGAGTAGAGCTATGATCTTTCTCTGTTTTGCCACCCTTGATTCTTTTGAAGCTTTTTTAAAAAAAATTTCTCCAATTGTAAAAAGACAGGGAGCCCACAGTTACCAAAATAATCTATTTCTGAGGGCAGCAGCTGAAGTTCTTTTATCCATCTTTAAGATTCTTCTCAGATGATGACTTTGATAATTTAGGTTAAGGAAGCTGCATAGTTGACCTCCCCCCCCCCCAATATTAGAACAACTACCGATCTCCGCTCCTTCCGCAAGAAATTATAGACCCACCTGTTCCATTTAGCCGGCCTGGCCTAACCGTAGTTTTAATTTCCAACACTTCTGGCCGGTATTTTAATCTTTGGGGATAGATTTTTTAGATTGCTTTTAATTTTTGTTTTAGAACGGTTTTATATTGTTTTGTTTTTATGGGTATCCGATATTGTATTTTGTATGTGGTTTTTAGCTGTTTTGTACACCGCCCCGAGTCCCTTCGGGGAGAGGGAGCGGTTTATAAATGTAATAAATAAATAAATAAATAATAATAATAATAGTTGTGATTTAAAAAAAGAAGTAACAATGCATTCACTTGTCCCTTTGGTCTAAATGACCTCCATCAATGTTGAGAGAGCCAAGATCCGGTCACAGGGAAAAATACTCCAGTTAAGGAAAGGTGTGAACTTGCTCTATTGACTCATCACCAAACAGCCCTAAATGGCAATGATACCTTTTTCTAAAGATCATAACTTTTGACTTTGACTTATCAATAATCAGATAATTCTTATGAGAGGAGGAGCCAAGTCCTCTTAACAGTACATGAAACCCAAATGTTATGTAGGCAGCATCCTAGTCTTGCCTTCTGGTAAGAATCAGTCCTACTTCTCAGGGCTCCATGGATCCTAAAACAGGGCTTTCCAACCAATGAGCCATAGCCAACTAGTGATCCATGAAAGGTTTGGAACAAGGCAATAGAAATGGATGGCAAGCATCCATGTGCACAAATGCATCCTCACTTGCCAGAGCAGCGTGTGAGCATGTGCACATGAGCTCTATTTAAGTCAGCCGCTAGCACGGAAATGTCCCCTCCGCCCCCCACCCTGTCCTAAAATACACTCTCAAACAAATGAATGTAGAATATTGAATGATTTGGATGGAAGGGATCTTGGAGGTTTTCTAGTCCAACCCTCTGCTCATAAAGCAGATCGTATACTATTCCAATAAAAACGAATGCCGTAATATTCATGGGTAATATCATGAAATAAATGTGAGCTTTCCATTGGTGCTACAGCTTCCTATTGTACAGAAGACCCTTTGATTGAACACAGAACCTCTCCTCACCTTCACAATCATGCAACATAAGCCCTCAAAGCAATGGAGATGCTGTCATGAGTAAATATTCCTGTTTTCCACATTGCTCCCTCCCTACTGTTGTCCCAATCCTGAGTCATGACACCTAAAATGTGATGGTGAAAACAAAGGTTGAATTCCGTAGAGATGAAATGGTTGGATCAGGCACTCACACACCAACAACCCTCTTACTTTACCAGATAGACAAACACAAGCACAAACCTGGGCAACTTTGTAGGGGCCGACTAATGTTGACATCTGGAGGGAGATGTCTTCAAAAGCTCCATCAACAATCATCAAAACGTTGTCCTTCCATCCACAACTGTAGTTGGGAACATTGGCTTCTCCTGTAGAGAGCATGTCCAGCAAGGCATCTGAAGTGCCAAGTGTGTGTACATAGTTGTCATAGATGTTGTAGCCAAGAGTGAGATTGTGCAGGAGACGGGGATTTTTGTTAAACACATCAATATTGAAAATCATGTGTAGTATCCTATTCTTGTAATAAGGTAAACTAGTGCAAAACCATGTTAATATTAGGATCATCTATAGCAAAAATTAAACATTTTTCTCTATTTAATCCTCTTTTCTTTTGCAAGCCAGCTGAAACTTAAGTCAATATTGATCCAAATCAGAGATAAATTATAGTAACCAATCATTCTTTAATATTGTGAATGTTCAGAAGATAGGATGGAGATATTTCTCCAAAAGAACTAAAATGAAGAAATATACTAATATACTATTATTTGTAGCAGAACTAATTTTCATCAGCCCAGTAACCAAGTTTCAGAATATTTAAGTAATTAAAATCAATATGTAATACATGGAAGAGGATGTTTAATAAGTGATTGAGAAAAGCTATTCTGAAACATGCCATCCTCTATTCCTAAAAATAAATGATTGAATAGTTATAAAAAATATAGAAATGACCTGGAAATTAGAACAATCACTATTTTCAAGACAACTTAGAATTCAAGTCAGTTTTTATTTTCCTCATAATTTGGATTTGAGCCTCTCCTAGAAAACAAGGCAAAAGTGAGAGGCGGTGGAAAGCAAAAGGATTCAAGAAAATAGTCAGGTCTTGCAGAATAATTAAAATAATAATAAGAAGAAAAATGTATTAGAATTGCAAATGGAGGGAATGAAACTCCATCACAGTGAATGACTTACAACCGAATCTGACTAGAAGGAGCCATGTTGAAAGGTAATATTGCAGGTGTTATTTCTGATGCAGAAATGACTATACCAATGAGAAAATCTCCTGGCCTATAATAGTTCCATGGCTTTTCCCCATCCTGGTGGTCCAAATTCAGTGGGCAGTTCATTCTAAGTTTTCCAGAGACTGACTGGGGCACCAGCAGCATCAGAAACAGAAGCAGGAGGTCCATAATTCATGGGGTTGAATCAATCTCCTTCCTGTTTCTAAAGAACAATTGGAAAAATTAAAAGAAGCAGTCGCACAGGAGGGAATATCCAATGGCTTTCATGATTCAAACAGAGACAAACCAAGATTCACCTGGAAGAAAGAGAAAGTACATTCAAGATCACAGCTCCTGCCTGTTCTGTAACTGTAGCATATGCATGGCATTTATCTTTTTCTAATACAAAATCCCTTCCATGTCACTTCAATGGGATGTTTACATCAAAGGCAGTCACTGGAGAAGGAGGAGGAGAGGTCTCAAGGCTTATGAGGTGATAATTACAGTGAGAAGGAAGTTGTCCTTTTGGGATCCTGAACTTCTTCCATCTGATGAGGGGCAGATAGAGACAAGCATATTAGTGAAAATCACAGATAGACCCCTTGGGGCCGTGTTGTGTAGTGGTCACATTCCTTCCTGTTAGGACATGTCCAGAAAGTGGTGCTGCAGTAAGATACCTCAACAGCCAGAAAAGTGACTTCTATTGTCCTTCAATGTGGTCTTTTGCCTCCAGAGACTGCTGAGGAGTTTGGTGCCACTCTACATTGGTGCCCCTTAACTCTACTGCTGCTTTGCTCTAATGTCATGGAAACATTCATTATCCTTGAACCCAACTTAATGTTAGGAGTTTGGGATTTTCTTTTCAATGGGATTTCCATATATTCATTCCAAATGGGAGTTGATTTTTGAATTCCTTATAACTGAAGAGAAATTTAATTTGCCATTTTTTCTAGAAATATCAATTTTTCAATGAGAGTAGACTCAGAGACAAGGGAAGGCCTGTTGACTGCATCATTGGCTAATAGAGAGATGATTATACAGTAGAATAATGGATAGAGGTTGTTGGTTTAGTTTCCTTTTCACTTTATGTGTTGTCTCTTCCACACTGAGAGCCTTTAAATTTTCAAATTTCATGGTTTCTTAACATCCACCGTGTGCTGTGAGGTCTACAGCTGAGATGGTGGCAGCACCCAGAGTCTGGTGGATGGTGTAACTTGATTTTTTGCCACAACCACCCAGTAGTTGGTTTAGGAGGACCTGACGTAAGTTTCTCTGGTTTTGTAGATGGTGCAACTCCTGTGACATTCTCATCTCTGAGGCTTTATTTAAAACTCCACCCAGAAGACCTCCAAGTGCTTCAAAGGGCCAGTTTGGAGTCTCTGTTTAAGTTGGTTAATTGTTGATGGATTAGGATTCTTATCTGGAGGGGGAATGTTAATATGTACAGCTTGGCCTAGAGGGGAGAAATGGGGAGGTGAGGGTTGAGTGAGAGAGGAAGCAGAAGGTACAGGCAGGTCCAACCTTACAATGGGGAGCACAGGATGACTAATATCCCAGCTCCATTATTTCAAAGTCGTCCTATTGTAGAGTCCTCAGTGTCCACTCTCAGTGTCTGCTAGTGGCTCCAGGTTCCAGTTGATGTCTGTGAACTGGAGAGCCAGGTTGATGTGTAACATGGCTTCTCCTGTCCATCGTGTTACTGCCATGTCTCACTGAAGCCTAGCCCAGAGGGGAGGAAAACTCTCCTCAGTTGCAAATGTGGCCACCTAATTTGTGGGTTTGCATCTAGTGAGAGCCCAGGGAAGTGGAGGAGAGGTGGCTGTGGTCATCCATGGTTTATGATAGCCTTTCAGGAGGCTTCACCTAGAACTATTTTTTTGTCCCAGGGTGGCTGCAAGAAGATTTCCTCAGCCTGGTGAATTTTGTTCTGTGAATGTGGCCCTTATAAGAAGAAAAGTGTCTCTAATTTATTTCTGTTATTAATGATTGTTGAGCTATTCCCTGCTGAATTAATACACATGATTCACTAACCCATTGACCAACCTCAGAAAATAAACCAGAGTTAAAAGTTGCAAGTGTGAATGCAGCCATTGGTTAAGTGACCAGGTTAAGTGGCTATGACCAGAGCCTGTCTATAGTCAAGACTTCAGGATAGTAACCAGGAGACCATGAATTCTAGTCTTCCCTTAGGCACAAAGCCAACTAGGTTTAACCTTGGCCAGCCAATCTCTGATGCCCCAGGAAAGACACAATGGCAAACCACTTCTGAAAAATCTTTTCACCTATGGTCTTTCTGATAACTTTCACACACAACTGGCTGAGGCTCTGACCTTCCTGAGTTCTGGCTTCAGTCTTGCAAGACCAGCCAAGTGGGCTCCAACTGGCTAAGCTCCAGGCAGTTTGGTCTCTGTAGAAGCAGCAGGAAAGCTCCAATTTTGACCATGGATTTCAAATATCATGAAAGCTGAAGGAAGGTTGATAAGGAAAAATTCCTAGGAGGTCAGGTGGGCTGCAAGAGGTGGAGGTCCCTTCCTGTCAAGGGAAAGGGGGGGGCATGCTGGAAAAGAGGAAGGCGGATGGAGCCCCCCAACCCATCCAGTCAGGGCAGCCTTAGGTGTGGTCAGAAACCTCTCTGCTGAGGGTGGGTCCTCCTCACATACGGTGGGGCACTTGAGGCAACACTGAACTCAGAGTTTGCTTTGCCAACAGAGAAGAAAAAAATTCTTTGCTTCCTTCTTTCCTTTTCTCTTTGACTTCTTGGAATCAAAGTGAGTAACTTTGAACCAGCCTAAAACTGAGGAGAAATTTCCTGGGAGCGAGAACAATTAATCAGTGGAAGGACTTGCCTCCAGAAGTTATGGGTGCTCCAACACTGGGGAGTTTTACAAAGAGATTGGAGAACCATTTGTCTGAGAAGGTAAATGGGAAGGTTGCCTGCTTGAGCAGTGGGTTAGACTAGAAGACCTCCAAAGTTCTTTCCAACTATGTTATTCTGTTTCAGGCATGCTGCATTTTTAGGAAATTGTTAAGGGGGATAGAGATTTAAGAACAGAGGTGGAAAGTTTAGTTTTAGCACCTAATTCTGGGCTTGGGAGAAGTGAAATATGAACATATTTGTCTCTTCCAGGTTTCCTTTGTGTTTTTTTATTGAAGAAATTGGGTTTTGGGAGGAGGAAGTTGTTAAAAGGAGGAAGGGAAAGTTTTTAGGAAGCTCATCCTGAACCTGCCACTTTAGCATGCAGTGTCTGGTATCCCAAAGCTAGAAAGAGCCAGGAGAGGTTTGCAGTCTCCCAACAGCCTGAGGATCAGGGTAGAAAGCTTCCAAAGCAGCCGCCATTTCTACAAGGTCTTATCAGTGTATGGAAAATGGTGGCCACTTCCGGGAGGCAAGGGGGACCTGGCCCAAGCACTGCAGGTTCCCACTGGGACAAGATTGAAGGAGGGGAAGATGTCACCAAACCACATCTGGATAGATACAGGACCCCCAACACTTCTACACCAGAAAAAGAGCTCGATGGGGGTGCAAGGATGTCAAGAGGAGACTTTTACCCCCTGAAGAAAGAGCTCACATTTGGGGGAAGGAGATGGCAAAGGGGGCTCTCGTGGTGGTGGGTGACCCCTGCAAGGAGAAACATGGCTGCATTTGTATTCAGATCTTATTTTCTGCAGGGTAAAACACTTTGATGTAAAGGAAAACTGACAGTTCTGTTCTTTAGTGGGGAAGGAAGTCCAAAGTCTGAAATCATCCACTGACACTTTTTGCCTAAAGCAAAGTTTTCCACCGGGAAAGTTTTCCATTTAGGGCCTTCTGGGTGAGTCTGAGAAGGGAACTGCAGTTGACTCCCTCTGTCTCTGCCCAAAGTCTCCCCTGGAGGATTCGGCCAAAGAGCAGAGATGAAACTCTGAGGATAACAATTCTCCTTCTCACTAGAGATCCCTGGCTAATTCAACCAGTTCTTGGACTCAGAGTTTGTGGGGGTTTTCTCTGGAGAGAAACCGAAGGGAAACAATCCCCACAGGGTTCAAAATGATAATGATAGAGATGGAATTAAATCGGTCACCAAGAATTGAGAGGTTTGAAAGCTCCATGCTTGAAATTGGCCCAGAGGGAATAAATGGCACCTGTGGCTGAAGAAGGAGAAGAAGTGTGATATTTGTTGGCATGGAAGTTAAAGAGAAAACCCTGGGGATTATTTCATGCCTGAACATGTCACAGAACTGAAATGGCTTCCCACTGAGTTAGAGCCAAATTGTAATTCTTTTTAAAGTTAATGATGAAGGGCACAAACAAAAAAAGATTAATACAACAGTATGAACAGGAACCCTCCCCCCCAATGTGTTAATTAAAATCTAGTCAGGGGGGCTTTGCATTTGTTGGAAGGAAAACCCATCTGGTTCAGTTCCCAGCTAAGGCACTGCAGATAAAAGGGAGGCTGATTGGAAAGAAAGGTTCTCTTTATTGAGGGAGCAGAACCACCAACCACAAGTGATTCTGAGCAAATGGAGTTTAGGGTGGGAGGGTTTTTATCCCCTCTTTGCCCCTTCTCTGAGCTTCCTGTTCCTGTGCAAGGACATGTCCTTTAATGGTCCATGGGCTTTTGTCAGATTCCTATGGGCTCATGGCTGGCTCTGTAGGCCAAAGGGGGAATGCAAATCCCAGGCCTTTGTCTGAGCTGATTCTGTGGACCTTTGGCTGAATCCTGTGGCTGATTGTTCCTGCCTGAGCCAGTCTCTCTGCAATGGGAGAAATGGAGGATGCCTTTCACCCCACGGAAGGAAGGGAGGGAGGGAAGGGGGACCCATGCTCCACTGCCACTCCCTTCCACCCATAGGGCACTGAGGGGGGAAAGCAGAGCATTGGGAGTTTCTGCCTCTTTATCATAACACTTAAAACCCTTTTTATTTCATCCTTATTTGAAATTCTCTCCCCCCTCCCCCCACTTTTGTCTGTTCAACCCCTTCTCCTTGGGGCTGATTGGTGGGTGAGTTCCCAGGCAACCATAGCCCCTTCACTCCTCTTTGATTGGCTGCTGCTGGGTTGCCATGACGACAGAGGCAGGCCAGCAAGAGAGGCAGCCACTAGGGAGAGAGAGGGGGCGGGGCTTTTGTCTTCCCTCAGAACTGGAGGAGTTGAAGGCGAAATCTTCTCTCTTTCAGGAAAAAACCTTCCTCAGATGCAGCCCCGGATAGGAAAATATGGAAGAATATTTTTTTTAATTTTTTTTTTAAAAGGAAGGGAAAAGACCTTGAGAGAAGGAAAAGGGGGAACAGAAACTAAAAACACATAAAAGATAGGAAGATGGATGTAAAATTGCACACTAAAAGGAAATAGTCTGGATAAGGAGCTTATAGAAAATAGCTGAAACAGGAAACAGTTTTAATATTTTAGTAGGAAGATTAATTTTGGCATTTGTTGAAAACACTTGTAATTTACAATTCCTTTTTTTTTTTTTTTGAATAAATGTGTAAGGTTTTCTTTTAGGAAATGGAAATGTCTCCCGAGCGACTGTAGACCGAATAGCAGAATGACAGTTGGAAGGGACCTTGGAGGTCTTCTAGTCCAACCCTCTGCTCAAGCAGGGGGTTCATTGTTCCAACTGTCAGAATTAAGTTCTCCTTCATTCTGGGTTGGGTCTTTCTTTTGCAGGTTTTGGTCACCACATGACAAAAAAAGATGTTCAAAACACAACTCTAAAATAAGCTGAGATTTAAAAATCCTGCTCCAGATTTTTCCTGAAGATTATTGCTTTTTCTGTACCTATTTTTTGTAAACATTTGTCAATTCTTGAAGAAAATTTGTGTATTTATTAAGTAACAAAAAGTTCAGGTATACAATATAGCAAAAAACATTATACCTAGAGCCACAGAGGTGAAAGAGGCTTGCAGGAATTGAATTGAATTCAATCCACTGTTCTGTGCAAGTTTAGCTCAGCTGTAGTCTTAGACCAACTGTCGAAAAATACATCATTCAAAAGAGAACACAAGAGAAGAGAAACAAATTTAAAAAATAAGCAATTAAAGTTTTAAAAACCCTTTAACATCAATCTTAGAAAACTAGTTAATCTCATACATGGTTTGAAGAAAATTGGCCCATGTATATGGTTAACAGTTTCTCTCCAGAACAACAAAATAAAAGACACTGTACAAAACTTACCCATATTACTACATGTTCCTGCAGGTGCATCAGCTGACTTTCCCCACATTGGTTAAAGGTGCAGATTGTGGCACAGTCCTTAAATTCTACATATTTATCTATGTCCAAACATGGATGAGGAAGGCTGGAACTTTTTGGGTGCTAGAAAGATACAACCACGATAAAGCCAAGAAGGGAGATACATCCAACCAAACATATTTCTGGTAAATTTGAGAAACTCTGTGATAATTTCTTTGAATAGGATGTCCTTGCAAACTTCCATTGCCAAAAGTTAAGAACAGATCTTCTGAATCAGGTCAGGATCCATCTTTCTCTCTCAGTGCCTTGGTAAGACCTCACTTGAATCCTGCATCCAGTTTTGGTCGCCACAATGTAAAAAAGATTTTGGTGCTCTAGAAGAGCAACAAATATGACTAGGGGACTGGAGGCTAAAACATATAAATAATGTTTTCTGGAATTGTGTGTGTCTAGTTTAATTTTAAAAAAGGACTGGGGTGACAGGATAATAGTCTTCAAATATTTGAGGGACTGCCACAGAGAAGACAGAGTCAACCTATTCTCCAAAGCATCAGAAGGCAGGAGAGGAAGCAATAGATGGAAACTAATCAAGAAGAGAAGCAACCTAGAACTAAGGAGAAATTTCATGACAGAATAATCTATCTGTGGAACAACTTGCTTCCAGAAGTTGTGGGTGCTCCAACACTAGAGGTTTTTAAAAAGAGATTGGACAGCCATTTGTCTGAAATGGTATAGAGTTTTCCTGTCTAAGCAGGGGGTTGGACTAGAAGACCTCCAAAGTCCCTTTGATATATAACTCTGGAGTATCTACCATCAGAAGAATGAGATGGATGAATTGTTGCAACCTAGTAAGGAGGATTTCTGCCCAATCCCACCTCCCTCCCTTACACCACAGACTTAAATATGGATACTCTCTATTAGGGTAGTGGTTATGAAGCTCAGAATCTAAATTAATCCCAAAGAGAATCTGAACACGAGGCTACCAAAATTCGGCTTTATTTTTGATCAAAAGTAAAACTGGGTGTCCTTAATCTTGTGCCTCAAACAGGAAGGCAGAGATGGAAAAGGCAGGCACACGAATTAAAACTTTTTTTTTCTTTTTATAGTTTACACATAGTTCATGCATAGCTCGTCATTGTTTTAGAAACATAATTTCTTATCCAGTGTTTTATGCAAATTCATGATTTTCCCAGCGCTTAGGAACAATAGGGCTCACAAGGAAAAGGGGGTACACATTTTCTGGCATTTAGCCTGGAGCTTGTTAGGAGCTTGTTAGGGCTGCAATCTCAAATTAGGTAGTTACAGCAGACAGAATACACATTTTAAAGTTACATCAAGGCTACTTAGCAAGGCTAAGCTTGGCATTTAGCCTGGAGTTTTTAACTCTGCAGGTGGTGCATTTTAGGCCACAATGAAGCTCAGCTCAGCAAGAATATCAAAAGCTGAGTTAGTTACACTCTGTGCATGCTCAGAGTGTTCGCAAACACCTTTAGGAGTTAAGATGGGATTAAGAAATGCTGTTGAAGTCTCTTGCTCCAGCACCACTTTCCGGACATGTCCTAACAGGAAGGACTAAGACCACTACAGAAGAATGACTCAAGGGGTGTACATGTGATTTTTTTACAAACATGCTTTTCTTCAGCTACCCTTCCTTACATGGAAGAAGTTCAGGGTCCCAAGGGGAGAAATTTCTTCTCATTGCAATTATCACCAACCCCTTTCTCTGAGACCTCTTCTCCTACTTCTCCAGTGACATCAGACTGAAGCAATATGGAAGGGATCTTGCATCAGAAAAGAATAAATACAACAGGTTATGCTTTCTGTGGCTCTAGTTACAGGACAGGGAGGAGTTGTGATTCGAATATACTTTTTTTTCTTTTCCAAGTTAAAGAATATACTTTCTCTCTCTTCCAAGTTAATCTTGGTTTCTCTATGTTTGAATCAGGAAAGTCACTGGATATTCCATCCTGTGGAAGTGCTTCTAATTCTTTTTCCAATTCTTCTTTACAAACAGGAAGGAGAGTGATTCAACCCCATGAATTATGGACCTCCTGCTTGTGCTCCTGATGCTGCTGCTGGTGTCTCAGCCTGTCTCTGGGAAACTTAGAATGAAATGCCCACTGAATTTGGACCACCAGGATGGAGAAAAGCCATGGAGCTATTATAGTCCAGGAGATCTTCTTCTTGGTATAGTCCTCTCTGGATCAGAAATAATACCTGCAACATTACCTTTCAACGGGGCTCCTTCTAGCCAGATTCAGCTGTAAGTCCTTCATTGTGATGGAGATTCATTCCCTCCATTTGCAGTTCTAACACTCTTCTTTTTCTCTTCTTCTTTTGCTTACTCCTGTATTGCAGGACCTGACTAATTTCTTGAACCCTTTTGATTTTCACGGCCTCTCTCTTTTGTCTTCTTTTTTTTTGAGAGAGAGGCTCAAATCCAAACACGATACAAATAAAATGTGAAAGAAGTCCACATTATTTTCTTCTCCCTGTTCAATCCTCAGTTCATGATTTGAGTAGGGAGGGTTTTTTGAAAGTAGTGATTGTTGCAGTTTCCCCACTAGGCTCATTTCCATATTTTTATAGCCACTGATAGATATGCTATGCCTGAGTTTTATAGCAATAGAGAATGCTTTTCTAGGCCGGTTTTCAAAAAAAATCCCCTTTCTTTTAGGATTGTTCTATTTTAATGACTGAATTATTCTTCAAACTGTTTACTGGGCTGATGAAAATTAGTACTGCTACAAACAATGGTATACTGTACTTCTGATTTCTAATCCTTTTGGAGGAGTATTTCCACACCTCCTTGTCCACATTCACAATATTAATGGTTAATGGGTGACTATCATTTGTCTCTGGTATTGGATCTTTATTGGCTTAAATCACAGTTACCTTATGGAGAAAAATAAGATTAAATATAGAAAAAAAGTTATTTTGTTGCTGTTGATGATGCTAATATTAAGATTAAAATGCTTTTACACTAGTTTACCTTCTCAAGAAGAAATAATGCTATATATGATTTTAAATATTGAAATGGTTAACAAGAATCCCCGTCTCCTGCACAATCTCACCCTTGGCTACAACATCCATGACAACTATGTGACCACACTCGGCACTTCAGAAGTCTTGCTGGACATGCTCTCTCCTGGAGAAGCCAATGTTCCCAACTACAGCTGTGGAAGGAAGGACAACCTTTTGGCTCTTCTCGATGCAGCCGACAGGGAGATTTCCATTCAGATGTCAACATTAGTAGGCCCCTACAAAGTCCCACAGGTTTGTGTGTGTGTTTCTTTACATACTAAAGTGAGAGTGGGGTACTGTACTGCAGGCTATTTCTGCTGACTGACTGCTTCCAGAAGTTTGGCAGTTCAAATCTCGCCAGGCTCAATTTTGATTAAGCCTTCCATCCTTGCGAGGTGAGAATCTGTTGGCTCTTGCTGATGGAGCTGACAGGGATGTCTCTATCCAGATGTCACAATTAGCCGGCCCCTACAAAATTGCTCAGGTTTGTGTTTGCGTTTCCCTATCTGGCAAAGTGAGAGCGGTGGTCGTGTCTGACAATAGATCCAGTCGTATCTTCTCTATAGCATTCAAAAACTACTTTTAACTATGGCTATTGTAGGTTTTATGACTGGGGATTGATATAGTCATGGGAAGGAGGGAGCGAGGATCAAAACAAAAACTTGTATGTGTGTGTGTGTCTGTGTGCGTGTGTAAACTATCCAACATCTTAACTATTTTGCCCTAAAATGCTAATGATCAAATTCATAATAAAAGGTTTGAAAAACAATATTGCTCCAGAGAGGATTGTCTACCAGCTGAACATTTCAAGAAATATCCAACTGGTGAGATCCTCCATTGGCAGGTTCATTTACAAATAAAAATAATAATACCTGCTGTATCCAATTGGATTTAAGATGACAATTGCAGTTCCCAAATGTAAAAAGCAGAAATAATTTACAGCATTTGATACAGTAAACAAAGAATAGAGTAGAATAGAATAGAGCAGAGCAGAACAGAACAGAATAACAGAGTTGGAAGGGACCTTGGAGGTCTTCTAGTCCAACCCCCTGCCTAGGCAGAAAACCCTACACCACTTCAGACAAATGGTTATCCAACATCTTCTTTAAAATGTCCAGTTTTGGAGCATTCACAACTTCCACTGATTAATTGTTCTAACTGTCAGGAAATTTATCCTCAATTCTAAGTTGCTTCTCTCCTTGATTAGTTTCCACCCATTGCTTCTTGTTCTACACTCAGGTGCTTTGGAGAATAGTTTGACTCCCTCTTCTTTGTGGCAACCCCTGAGATATTGAAACACTGCTATCATGTCTCCCCTATTCTTTTTTGTCATTAGGCTAGACATACCCTGTTCCTGCAACCATTCTTCATATGTTTTAGCCTCAAGTCCCCTAATCATCTTGGTTGCTCTTCTCTGAACTCTTTCTAGAGTCTCAAGTGAAGTTAAACTTACTTTATTATCATTGCACCTTGCACAATGAAATTGAGAAGTAAGACTGATACTTATCAAAAGGTCAAAGAAAGGTATTGTCAATATGATATTTGCACTGCATATGCTGTTAAGAGGACTTAGCTCCTATTCCAGTAAGAATTATCTGATTATGGATAAGTCAAAGTCAAAAGTTATGGTCTTTGGAAAATGACTGCATTGTCATAAATGGCTATTCGATGAGGAGCCAATAGAGCAAGTTCACACTTTTCCTTACCTGTTAAATCTTCCAAATTCCTTGCAGAAAACACACTTTTATTTGTGGAGCTCTAGAGATAGAAGATGTAATACATCTATTATTTTGAATGTCAATTTGATATGAAAGAGGGGATCAACATCTTGGACTTCATATTTGATTAACAACCTATTGGGATCCTAATATTAAAACAATTCAGCATATAATACAGTGCTTTTCTTAGGAGGAAATTTGTTCAGATGAAATCTTCATTTTCATTCTCAGTGCTTATTCTATTGTACTTATTTTTCTAAATTCTGTTTTTACATAGTGACTTGTTAATGTTCTATATTTTATAGCCTATATTTTGATATGGCCTAAAGATTAATCAGCAAGAAATGATATGTGCATGAAGTTGGATTCATTAAAAGGTACAAAGTTGGTGGGACCCCAAAATAACAGAATTCTTCATTGCTTTTTTGAGGTCAGTGATAAAGTTGCTTCCGGGGCTCTGAGTGATAAAAGTCAATTCCCTTTTTTCCATCCGATGTTCCCCAAAGATGGGATCCAGCACCCAGGAATTGTCCAACTGCTACTCCATTTTGGATGGACCCTAATCGGTCTCTTTGCTCAGAACACAGAGAAGGGAGAGCATTTCATGAGGACTTTTACACCTATGCTTCTGAGGAATAGAATTTGTGTTGTTATATCACAACAATTCTCAGTGACTGGACACACAGCACCCCTCAGGGATGCCCTCTCTAAGTGGAAACAAGTCAATGTTTTTGTTCACCTCATAGAATTTACTTCCATTTTAGACAGAATTGTTTCTTTCCATTTAATGCTTAGGCGTTTGCCAGGACCCATTGAAGGGAAAGTCTGGATCATGACAATGGCTGGAGTATATTACATGGGAGAAAGCAGCCTTTTAAAATATGTCCATAGTGTTTGGACCTTTCCTCTTCAGTGGAAAAAGAGTTGGGACAAGGATGATGCCTATAAACAATATTTCTTTGTGGAAAAGGAATTTCAAGCTGGGTATTTTCACTGTTCTGTTTCAAAACACGTCTTTTCTGTCAAAGGCCAAAGAAGATGCACCCAGAAAGCCCCACTGGAAACCCAAGAGAAACAGAATAGTATGGAGATCGCAAATGTAGTTGTTACTTACAGTGTCATTAAGATTCTGTCCCATGCCTTAAATGCTGCATGCAAATCCAAGAGGAGAAGGGAGAAGGGAGAAGAGAGGTTGGGGGCTCCAAGGCTGCAGCCATGGAAGGTAAGGGGTCCCAATAATGATCCATCAGACTATAAATTCCTTTTCAAGGTCTTTGGTGGTCTCTGAGCTTGGTTGTTTAAGATCTTGAGTGACTGTATAATGTCTTGTGCTTATTGGAAGAGCCCTGCATCCTCCCTTCGACAACCAAGATGTTTTGTATATTAGAAAAAAATGTTCCCAGATTCCTTCCTTCTGTAAACCAAGATGGCTCTTCTCCTTGTAGCCTTTCCTCAAGGCTAAAAGTAGACTCTTCCTTGCCTTCTTTCTCCTTGCCTAAAGCTGATGAAAATTTTGTGCAAGCTTTTCTCCAAGTGTGCTGCCTGTAAGGGGATCTGGTATGATTCTACTGGATCATTAATGACATTATAATCAAATGAGTAATATGATTATTATCATATCATTAAAACATTAACAATACTTTATTATAATCAGTAGCCATTCTACATATAGAATAATGTGATAAATGAAATGAATGAAATCTTAAAATAGATTGCAGCTGCCATTCATTTTAATCATACAATCATGTAGCAAATCCTAGATGCTATAAATGTGTCCAAGTGGATTATCAGATTTTTCTGGCAGAATGCCCAATAAAAATATTTCTGGTTTCAGATCTACATGCTGCTTTATCATTTTTTCCAACCAAGTATGCATTTTCTTCCAATATTTTTAGCTTTTGGGCATGTCCACCACATATGATAATATGAACCAGGGGTTTGATTGCACTTCCAATATTTAGCGGATGTATCTTTATACATTTTTTTCCAATCTTGGTGCAAAATGCCATCTATACAAGTTTTCTTAACATGCTGTTGACATACTCAATCTAACATTTCTATTCCACAGTTTCTGCCATTTATCCAGCTCTATCATATATCCAAAAATTTTAGCCCAAACTATCATTGTCTCCTTTACCTGCTCACTTTCAAGTTTAATACTTAATAAGTAATAATATATTTATCAATTTTTCACCCAGTTCAGTTAATAACTGGTCCAATTCTGTTAATTCTTTATTAAAACCATACATTTTAGCATCTTTCTCATATTGAGATTGTATCTGCATTTTGGATATATATATCCCTTGACTACTAAGTCCCTGTTTGGTTTTTAATTCCCCTTTTTCATTCAGAATATATTTATATCTTATAATATTTTTCCATATTACTAACATTAGGATGTATCAGTGCTTCCATTGTGGAAAGCCAGACTGGTATTTTCAAATAATGTTGTTCTTTAATTTTAACCCATATTGATAGCAATGCATTTCTAACACAATGTCTTTGAAAGTAGCTGTGTATCTTATTCTTCCCATACCATAAAAAAGCATGCCAACCTAATTGAAGATTAGATTACATATTGCCAGTATACTGCATGATTGAGAAATATTGATGAATCTTTGTACTTGAGTTTTGAAGATAGTGATAAGACTTGTTCTCTCAACTGACAATATCTGCAAGTTAAACAACCATAGAAGAAAGATTGAGATATAAAAATAACATAAGAGATTAACAACCATCCCTACCCCACCCCCGCCATCGCCGATTTCTTGCTTTTAAAATTCCTGTATGTTTCCATTCTAGTTCCATTCTTTTCTGGAGAAGAGTGAATTGTTCAATCTTTCTCTGCTGAAAGTGTACCTGGATCAACATGGAGATGTAGCAGCAGATCTGGATATCATCAGTAGGGTGATTTTCCCAAAGAAGGATCCCATTGAGAAGCAACTGGGGAGTATTGAGAGACAGAGACTTATAATCAACCAAGATACTTTGTCACAGCTAAAGTTGCTCAACAAGGTAGAGAAAACATTGGTGTCTTTTCTCTTTTTTCAAAAGCCTTAGGACCCATTTTGAGTGGACTCAACCAAGTCAAAGAGGTAGATAACCTTCACTGGAAACTGAATGTGTAAACATTTTATAATTTTCTTAGATGGATAAAGAGGCTTCAGTTCTATTGACCATGTTATCCTTCGGATGATATAATGTCGAATACAGTCTTAAGCTGATTCAGCTATATCTAAAAAGAGATTTGGGAAGATTTTTGTGTAGGACACAAATCATTGCCTTTTAGTGTCTAGTCTGCAATTTAGTTTGCGGACTAGTAAAGCTGGGGAGAGATGACCTCACATGTTGGGGATTGTGGTGTCCATAGCTTTGAGTTCACATGTTCCTGATCAAATATGAAGGCAATTGTATTGACCAGTTCCTGACTTCAGATTTGGATTGAATCCAATGAAATGGAATCAAGACTGTAGGGAGGTACTGATGGTCCAATTGGGAATTAAGCTTCATCTTGTCCTGGTTGGAATCAGGTTCTCCTAAAAAAGCAGGTCCAGAGTCTGAGATGTTTTTAATTACCCGAGACCGAGTCATAGCAATATACACCTCTCTTTAACCCCACTGAGGTAGGGGAATTTAGGAAGGAGGTCCAAGGCTGTCAGTTCACATGAAATCAAAAAGACTAGTCTGATGAGACCTTATTGATTGATTAAATTCATTTGCTGTCAATCTCACTATGATAATGGCTTGAAAACTGAAGTACTGAAGCATGACTTTGGTACAAAAAAATTCCTGATATCAGTAATAACAAGGGACAATTTCAATGGATATGTTACTTAGATTTTTAAGAGTGCACTTCATCTCAAAATCCCTCAAATGCAATTGTTTATCGTGATTGTTAGCTACCTTAAAACAAAATGAGAGGCTCCAAATCAAACTAATAATAAATATGAGTGTAAAATTCTCTGTCAGTGTGCCACCTAATTGTATTATTTCAACAGAAAGGACCTTATGATGGATAATTTGTGTTGAAAAACCCTTCTGCACATAGGACTCACACTCGTGATCCTTGTGGTGCATCAAACTCACTCTTTTTGAGGGACACGTTCTCATGACCTCATCTCCATCTCACCTCACTATAGTTTTAGAATCTAGAATGTCAGACACACACACACACACACTGCACAAGCAGGAGACCATACTCCATTTCTGACAAATGGCAGTCCAGTGTCTTCTTGAAAGCTTCCAGTGATGAAGCTCCCACCACCTCTGAAGACAACTTCTGCTCCACTGGTTGATTGTTCTCACTGTCAGAATATTTCTCCTTATTTCTAAGTTGAATCTCTCTTTGATCAGTTTCTACCCCTTATTCCTTGTCTGGCCTTTGGGTTCTTCGAAAAATAGCTTGACCCATTCCTCTCTATATCAGTCCCTCAAATATTGGAACACTGCTATCGTGTCTCCCCTGGTCCTCCTCTTCACTAGACTAGAAAGGTTTGTGTTGTGTTGAATTCTAGTATGACATGGTCACTCTCACCAAAGGTTTCTCTACTTTCAACTCCCTCTATCATTTCTTCTCTGTTTGTAAGAATTAAATCCAGTACGTCTGTCCCTCTACTTCCCTCCTCTACTTTCTGGGCAACAAAGTTGCCAGCTAGGTTGGTCAGGAACCTATTTGATTTCTCACTTGGTGCAGAACTAGCCTTCCAATTGATGTCAGGGTAGTTGAAGTCACCCATTACTATTGTAGTGTGTTTCCTACATATATTTGTTAGTTGGTTAGCAAAGCGGGCATCTATTTTTCTGCTTGATTAGGTGGCCTATAGTATACACCTATGGCCATGTCATTTTCTTTTCTTTTATATTGACCCATATTCATTCTAGGGGGTTTTCATCTTTGATTTTATGCATTTCTGTAGCAATATAGTGGTCCTTTAAATGCATTGCAACTCCACCTTCTGTTTTATGTAGTCTGGTGTGTGTGTGTGTGTGTCTTTGTGTTTGTGTGTGTACCCAAGTACAAAGATCTTTAAGGTTGACAGACTTTATTTGTAAGGAAACTTTCCTTTTTTATCTTATTTGGGAGATAATTTTGGACTGCTTTCAAAGGGAAGCATCTTTGCAATGTTTTATGTACTCCAGAAGAAACCTTTCCAGATTCTACTAGCCAAAAATGTCTTTCCTCATAACCGTTTTATTCTATTTTAATAAATCCAATGGAATAAAAATTCAACAAATATTTTACAATAATGTTTATTCTAAAATTTACTATGAGTGGATATTACATTTTAAAATCAAGCATATATGAAGAATGGAGGAATGAATGTAAATTCCACTATGAGGAGGAAAACATTGGTTGTCATTTAATGCTTAAATCTTTTCTCAATTTTATCCCTCCAGGCTTTGTTAAGAAGAAAAGTATTTTTTATATATATAATCTGATAAATCGGTAGAAAAAGGAAGGAACTAAATGAGGCCTGCAATTGTATCTCTTTCAACCATTTGGAAGTATGCAGATATTTCATATTTGCCTATGTGAAGCCCAGAGATAACTTGTCTAATGTTCATATCTACCTCCATCTTACATCGATGTTGAGTCTAACATATTTTCTTTGACTTTTCTTCTTTCTCTTCTCAGTCTCTGCCTCAGTCCAAATGTGTGGAAAAATGTCAGCCTGGATTTGTCAGGAAGCCTCGAGAAGGAGAGCCAGTTTGCTGCTATGACTGTGTTCCTTGTCCAGAGGGGACCATCTCCACTCAGGAAGGTTGGTGACACATAAGGAAACATTGATTTATAGGCATGTTAAAGACACATGTTAAAGTTTGATCGTTTACTTCTTGATTTTAATGTTGTCCAATTTCTTCCATAATGGGAGGTATGAGAAAAATATCTAGAAAGATAAGTAGGAAAAATGATGTTGTGGATTGCATAGGAAATCTCTCTTTTATTTGCCAGTTTGAATGTTTTCTTCCCTCTTTATCTTTCTAAGGAACATCTGAGTTCTTTGTAACTTGAGGAATGATTTTAGATCAATGGGTTTTGCTCAATCAACCCAATTGTGAATAGAATAGAGCTGGAAGGGACCTTGAAGGTCTTCTAGTCCAGCCCCCTGCAGAAGCAGGAGAACCTATACCATTTCAGACAAGTGACTGTCCAGTCTCTTCTTAAAAACCTCCAGTGATGGAACATCCATGATTTCTGAAGGCAAGCTGTCCCAATGGTTAATTGTCAGGAAGTTTGTCCTTAATTCCCGGTTGCTTCGATCTTTGATCAGTTTCCAACCATTATTTTTTGCTCTAGTCCTCTGGTACTTTGGAGAATAATTTGACCACCTCTTCTTTGTGGCAGCCCCTTTATTGTGCATTAAAAGCCAAAAGAAGCACCAATCAATTCCTCAATTAATCAGTCAATATTTATGAAGATAATAAATCCTCATAAACTGAAATATCTAATTAAAAGGAACCATGGAGGGAGAGATATTGGGTTCAAGGAGCAAATGAAAATCAAACAGAGGACTCACCATAATAGCACTGTCAAATAGTGAGATACCAAAAGTTATAACACCAACAAAAAAGGAATATAGTCCTGGTTCTGAAAGGAGACATGAAGTCTAACATACAGTGTTGGGCTTAAAAGGAAAAGAGAACTAATACATGACCAAGCTACTTAATATCCATCGATACCAACGTTGAATTCATTCTCTCTTTAAAATTGTTGCCAAATCTAGAGAGTATAGGAATATATCACTGTATCTTCTCATTTCTACAGGGGAAACGACTTTGCAGATAACAGACTCTTACATTCTTAAATTCCTTCATGAATTAATCTTCATTAAATTCAAGATGGGTCCCTGTTACCAGGAGATCCCCAGGGCTGTGGAAAGAATCTCATTTTAAAGGATCACCTATTGTGCAGGCTCCACAGAATCCCAGTTTCCAAGTGCAATTAAATTCACCTTTCAAACACTACGTGAGACAGAACCAGGGTATCTGCAGCACTTCCACTCCTTGAGACTATTTGCTTGTCCCACCAGAGCAGATTTAATTGGCATGCAAAATATCTTCTTCCCTAAAACATTGCCACTTTATGGGTCCTCAGAAGCCCACCTTTTCTGGTGCAGCTCCTTCCCCATTGGACCCACTCCCCACTGAAATTCAATAGGCCCCATCATCTTAAACCTCTGGAGACTTGCTATTTCTCCCAGTCATTTGGGTAAGTTAAGGTCAGTGCAAGATAAGAATCTGGTGGATTACCTCAGAGAAGGGAAGTAGTAGCACCAGATATTTCTTCTTTTAATTTTAGGTTGTTATCCTTGTTTTTAACAGTTATACATATTTGGGGTGGGGGTGGGGTTGCTGTAGTGTAAGAATATACAATTACTGAGACTTTCCTGTCTCTCAATATCACACCATCCAAAGCGTTTCTTGAAATTTGAAAGATTATAAAATAAATGTTACTTTATTTTCTCAGATACCGAAAAATGTACCAAGTGCCCAGGTGATCAATATCCAAATGAGAATCAAACCAAATGCATCCCCAAAAGAATAATCTTCCTGTCCTATGAAGAACATCTGGGTATCATCCTCGTCTCTTTTGCTCTCCTCTTATTTCTAACCACAGGCCTTGTTTTAATGATATTCCTTAAATATCTACAAACTCCCATTGTCAAAGCCAACAACCGGGGCCTCTCCTACATCCTCTTGTTCTCCCTCCTGCTTTGTTTTTTGTCCTCCTTTCTCTTCATTGGCCAACCAAGGAAAGCCACCTGTCTTCTCCGACAAATCATGTTCAGCAGTGTCTTCTCAGTTGCCATTTCTTCTCTCTTGGCCAAAACTATCACAGTAGTGCTGGCTTTCCTGGCCACAAAACCAAGAAACCAAGTGAAGAGATGGTTGGGGAAGAGCTTGGCCAACTGCATCATCCTTTCTTGTTCTGCTGTCCAGATGTTCATCTGCACCACATGGCTGGGAGTTTCTCCCCCATTTCCTGACTCTGACCTGCACTCCCAGCCAGGAGAGATCATCCTTCAATGCAACAAAGGTTCTGTTGCCATGTTTTATATTGTCCTTAGCTACATGGGTTTCCTTGCTGCCATTTGCTTCATAGTGGCTTTCCTGGCCAGGAATTTGCCTGGGGCCTTCAATGAAGCAAAGTTGATCACCTTCAGCATGCTGGTCTTCTGCAGTGTCTGGGTCTCCTTCATGCCCACCTACCTGAGCACCAAAGGAAAGTCCATGGTGGCCGTGCAGGTCTTCTCCATCTTGGCCTCTGGTGCTGGGCTTCTGGGGTGCATCTTCATCCCCAAGTGCTACATTATCCTCCTGAGACCAGATCTAAACACTAAAGAACATCTAAAGAAGAAATGAGGGAAATGATTGTGAAATTGTGTCTTATGCTGATATGATTTAATTAATAATTCCTATTATTATTGGTTTATATTCTTCATTAGTGTTTTTAATAATTTAGGTTACTTAAAACCAAAGGTAATAGAAATATGAAGAAAGTTAGACTTGTGAAATTAAAATACAAAATAATCATCAGACAATATAACAAATAAAATAATAATTAATATTCCTTTTGTAAAACTGTTGGGAGTCCTCCTTTGCCTCAACACACAGATTAGCTAATATTTGCCTTAAACAACCCTTCAAGAGAAGACACGTGTGATCCATGTCCTGGGCTTTGGACTGTTGAAAGCTTGGCAGATGTCTCCAAAGCTAGTTAGGAAGGTGTTAGCTTTATTTCATTCACAGTATTTTGGAAATAGGTAGATCCACTCCCCCAAGATCTGGGTTGTACTGGGTGCAGAAAGATTAATGAGGATGATTTGACACTGCAGTTTCAACAGCTCCAACTGCTTTTGGTGCTGCTTCTCTTTCTTCCTCTGTACTCTTTCTCGGTAATTTCCTTTTAGTTATGCTCCAAATCAAGCTCCATCTTCTTGGTGGCTTAGTCTGTCTTAGCCTCCAGTTCCAGCTTCTGTGGGCTGTGGTGCCAAGCGGATGTTCTGACTTCTGGAAAGAGTGCAGAGAAGAGCAAAAAAGATTATTAGTGGACTGGAGACTAAAACATATAAAGAGTGGTTGCTAGAATTGGGCATTTCTAGTTTCATGAAAAGAAGGACTAGGGTGACATGTAGTGCTGGGCTGTTTGGTTGCATCTTCTTCCCCAAGTGCTACCTTATTATCATTAGACCAGATCTAAACGCTAAAGAACATCTAATGATAAAAGTAGGGACCTGATCATGAAATTGTTTCTTCTGCTCATAACATTTGCTTATTGATTGCAATTGTTGTTGGTTTATTGCTTTGTTTGTTTCTGCTTGAGAAATTAGCTTATTTATAATCCAAGGAAATAAAAAATAATTACATTAATCAAATTAAAATCCAAGATAATGATCAAACAATAAAGTAACCTAATATTGGTAGCCCTCCTTTTCCTCAGCACATGGGTTAGCCAATATTTGAGTGAAGTGCCATTTTACGACAGGGGACATATGAACCATATCCTGGGCTTCAGACTACCTTCAGCTTGGTAAGTATCTTCAGGATTGGTTAGGAGAGTCCCAACCTCATCTCCTTCATGGTTCTTTCAGAATTGGTATTCCAATTCCCTCATGGTTTGGTTCTATTGGGACGAGAAAGATTGATGTAGATGATGCAGCGTTGCAACTTCAACAGCTCTATTTGGGTTTGGTGCCCTTTCTTATCAATCTCCCTTCATTGAAGCTCCAGATCAACTTTCACCCTCTTCGTGGCTTCCTCTCTCTTAGCCTCCCATTCCAGCTTCTCTGGGCTGAGGCACTGAACATACTTTCTGCCTTCTGGTGAGGAATCTTCTCTAGCAGACATCTTCATAGCCTGTGCCTTTCTGAGAGGATTGGCATCCAGGTATCGTTGTCACTCAGTGGTGTATTAACCATTTAGCAGACTAAGCACGTGTTTAGCACACCAGGCCCAAGGGGACACCACAAAGTTGACAAACAAAATACCCAATGAAGATTTGTACAGTATGTACAGAGGAGGGGGGCACCAAGATTTGTCAGTGCTTTGAGCACCAGTGAGCCTAAATCCGCCACTGTTGACACTTCTCAATTGTGTGACTGCCCTACCACTACCTCACCTATCCATCCTCACCTATCCATCGTTGCCAGTTTCTAAAGGGGGGGGGGATTAAGACCTGTGGTTTGTATGCGACCTCTGCCCTCTTGATTCCCTGGTTACCCCCTAGTGTTCAATATCCCACTTCTACTACCATATAATAATGGAAAAGGTGTCCTCAGTGTCGAACCTGCCCCTCCTCTGAGCTCCTTCAGTTCTAGAGAGACCCATCTATGGGGGAACAGCTATTGGCCAATTTGGTCTCCTTGTTCCCACCCTTCTTCCTCTCCAGCCCTCTGGGAAATCAGAAGAGGATTGAAGGGAAAATCCTCACCTGCCTTAAATGCCTGTGATTAGAGTGGTTGGCAGTGGGAACATTTTTTTTTCTTTAAAAAGGGGAAATTCCTTTATTCTCTGGTATCTTCTATGTTCAGCATTGTGGAAATCAGATGTAGGACCCAAAGCAAGCAATTAACTCCTAAAGGTAAAGGTTGCCATCACACATAGGTGCTAGTCATTCCTGACTCTAGGGGGCAGTGCTCATATCCAGTTCGAAGCCAAAGAGCCAGCACTGTCCAAAGTGGTCACGTTGCTGGCAAGACTAAACCATGAAGGTGCACAGAACGCTGTTATCTCCCCAACAAAGGTGGTTCCTATTTTTCTACTTGCATTTTTACATGCTTTTGAACTGCTAGGTTGACAGAAGCTGGGACAAGTAACGGGAGCTCACTCCATTATGCGGCACTGAGGATTCGAACCATCAAACTGCCGACCTTTCTGATCGACAAGCTCAGCGTCTTAGCCACTGAGCCATCGCATCCCTCTTTAAAATGTATAAAAAAATGTGTTAAATGAATGTGGGAAGTGTAAAAGTAAAGAAGGGACTTTTTATCAGTTATGGTGGACATGTAATAAAGCAAAGATATTTTGGAGCAAGATTCATATTTTAACACATAAAAATTCTGAAAACAAAGATAAAAATGAAACCAGAAACATTTCCTTTGGGTTTAATGGAAAAAGACTTAGAGAAAAAAAATTGGAACGTTGACTATATACAGTATGTTGACACAAAGTCTCATTTTTAACCGCAATAGTGTGGGTAAAAATCAGCTTCCAAATGAATGGGACTGTTTTGTATTCAAATGAAGACATAAGGAACTTAGCCTTACAGCTCACAGTGACCTTTGCTAAGTTACAGCAACTTAGAACTGAGGAGAAATTTCCTGACAGTTAGAACAATTAATCAGTGGAAGAGAACTTGCCTCCAGAAGTTGTGAATGCCCCAACACTGGAAGTCCTTAAGAAGATGTTGGATAGTCATTTGCCTGAAACGGTATAGGGTTTCCTGCCTAGGCAGGAGGTTGGACTAGAAGACCTCCAAGATCCCTTCCAACTCTGCTATTGTATTGTATTGTAAAGATATTACCTTTTTTTGGACTTCTACCTTGCTTCTAGTCTACCTGTCCATTTGTCTATGGAGTTGTGCCTTGTTTGAGCATACGTATCATTTTGCACCTATAGCATCATGCCTTGGTTAAGCTCTACCTGTCCTTTTGTCCCTATTTGGGGTTTCTGCTGCTTATTTTCTTGTTGCCAAATCTTCTCACCCTGTCTAATTTGTGTAGGTGTTCTTACATTTCCTTTATTTCAAACTGACAGGTTTATACAGTTACATTCCTTTCACTGATCACCCCCTCCCAAAATGGGATAGATTGTTTCTTAGTAGGTGATTCATCCCTATTACATTACATTACATTACAATTACAATAGTAGAGTTGGAAGGGACCTTGGAGGCCTTCTAGTCCAACCCCCTGCCTAGGCAGGAAACCCTATACCATTTCAGACAGATGGCTATCCAACATCTTCTTAAAGACGTCCAGTGTTGGGGCATTCACAACTTC
>NW_028113518.1:0-20000 GCF_964273705.1 Natrix helvetica
CTGGGAGTAGAACTCTACCTGCCTTAAAGTATGCCTACTAGGGGATTCTGGGAGTAGAAGTCCACCCATCTTCAAGTGATCAGCTTTGAAAAACACTGATCTAAACACCCCCAGACTGACATAGGTACATAAATGCATATTTAATTTAATCTCATCTAATCCAGAACAACAGTTTGGTTATCTAAGATAACAGCAATTTTAGAGAGAAAGAACACCTGACCCAAACAGACCTTTGATAGAATTGGAAACTGGGGTGGAAGGGAAGAGTTTCCTGTATTCTGGTTACGTGTTGGTTTGTTACAGGCCATCTTTTAAAAAATACACTGATGGGAAACTTTGACCTAGCCATCAATCATGGTTTGCAAAGAGCAGGAGTTGGATTGACAATGTCTTGAACACACCATTGTTTCGCAAAAATGTGATGGCTTACTGTGCTCAGCGGTAAAGATGCTAAAATGTTGATTAATTGCCACACAAATGATTTTGAGTAGATTTTAGGTGAATGCAACACAATTATATTCTCCCAATATATAAAGTTTATTATATTACCTTACCTTACCTTGCCTTACCTCATAATTATATTACAATTATAATTATCTATAAATATACAAGTAAAGCTTGACTTATGACCACAGTTGAGCCCAAAATTTCTGTTGTTAAGTGAGGCAATTGTTAAGTGAGTTTTGCTCTATTTTGCGACCTATCTTGCCACAGTTGTTAAGTGAATCACTGCAGTTGATTAATTAATAACCCGGTTACTAACTGAATCTTAATTTCTCATTGACTTCTCTGGTCAATAGGTCGCAAAAGGGACCCCCGGGACACTCTGACCGTCATAAATATGAATCATTTGCAAAGCGTCTGAATTTGGATCACGCAACCATGGGGATGCTGCGATGGTCGTTAAGTGTGGAAAAGAGTCCTCAGTCTCTTTTTTCAGGGCTGTCATAACTTTAGTGATATAGCGGTCACTAAATGAAATGTCCTAAGTCGAGGACTGCCAGGGATGCCTTCCCAATTTAAGGGGAAAATTACCTCTTGATCGATGTCCTCACACTGGACGCTATGAACTGGGGGTTGTTGTTGCGTCGAATAGAATCCGGAACAATCTTTATCCAGCTGTCCAAGACAACACAACAAGGGTCAGCCATGGAGAAGACACAAAGGTTGCACTTGCACACACAGACACACACACAGTTACACACAGAGCTAGAGATTAGAACAAAAGCCTCGGTTGCTTTGATTCTCCAGGCCTTTTGCCCCCTTCCTGGTCAGGGGCCACCCCTCCACTGGGAAGAAGGGGCTCCCCCCACCCCCCAAAGCAGCCCGTAGAAGAGCGCTTGGCCTGGGCTCCTCCACCCCAAGGGAGCCGAGGAGGGGGAAAGGCCCGGGAGGGGCTGGAGATGCTCACCCCATCTTCTCTGAAATCGCACTGGGTCACGTTGCGGTTCTGGGAGGATGGACAGATGGTCTCCCTGACGGAGAACTTCAGCCTCTGGGAGGTTTTGCTGTTGGGGTCCTGCAGGGAGACACAAGAGGAGGACGCCAGAATGAACACACACACACCCTCACAAAGCCTCCATCACAGCTGTACTTCCCATCTTCCCCCCTTCCTCCAAACAAGCCAGCTTTCTCAGCACAACATGGACTTGGCCAGGAAACAGCGCAGGCTTCCTATCCTTGCTAGATAATCTGTGGGTTGGATGGTGGTTTAACCTGAGCAATGGAGGGATGAAGGGTGGATGAATTGGGAGGGGAAGAGAAGGGAAGAGAAGGGGGAAAGAAATTCTGCCCCACTGAGATTACAAGCAAGGAGAGAGAGAGAGATAAAAGGAAAGGAAAGGAAGAGAAAGGAGGGAAGGGAAGAATTAGGGAGGAAAAGAAAGGAAAGGGGTGGGAGGGAGAAAGGGAGGAAAGGAGGGAAGGAATGGAGGAGGGAGGAAAAGAAAGGAGAGAAGGGAAGAATTAGGGAGGAAAAGAAAGGAAGGGGGGTGAGAAAGAGAAAGGGAGGAAAGGAAAGGAGGGAAGGAAGGAATGGAGGAGGGAGGAAAGTACAGGGAAGGAGAAAGGGAAGGAAAAAGAAATTCTGCCCCACAGGGCAGGGGAAACCCAACGGCTGGTGGGGAGCAGGAGAAGCCTCGGGGTCCCACCGCCCCTCCTTCCCATGGGGCCAAGAGCCCCCCACCCCCCGAGACTCACCCAGTTCGGCTGGGGTTCAGCCTCCAGCAGGCGGAAGGCAAACTCGGAGGGCCTCTGCTGGTTGTAGAGGTCGACGGCGGAGGCGATGGCCTGCTCGTAGGTCAGGACCTGTGTCTGGGGAGCTGCGGCAGCCAAGCCCAGGAGCAGCAGAGCAGCCCAAGTGGTGGTCATCTCGCCCAGATGCCTTCTCCAAGGGGGAAACTGAGTCTTGCTGGCTGCTCAGCCTGGAGATGCCACTGGGGGCTGCCCTATTTAAGGCCCCTCTCTTCCTCTCTGTGGAGGGTGGGGGGGAAACAGGTGGCTTTCCCCCTTCGCCACCACCGACCCCCCCCCTCTCAACCCAGGAAATGTGGGTTTGGGGTCCAACCGACCAGGAAGGGGGGAGAAGGCGGTTGGAGGGCTGGAGGAGCCCTGTCGAAATCCCTCTTGTGCAACAGAGCATTTGGGGAAGCTCCCGGGGGTCTCTGGGTTAGGAGGGACTGGAGGGATGAGAGGGGGGTCTCTGTTTTAGGGGGGCACCTCCAATGGAATGGGGCAGCCAAGTCAGCCCCTCAGTTGGAAGAAGCTGAGTTGGAGGGTTTAGATCAGCCTTATGGTTTCTGTTGTGCTTGTTTGCAGTTTATTTTCTTTGGGATTTTTTTTAACCTATCTCTCTCTTTTCTCTCTCTCTCATCTATATCATCTATCTATCTATCTATCTATCTATCTATCTATCTATCTATCTATCTATCTATCTATCTTCTATCTTCTATCTATCTATCATCTATCTATCTATCTATCTATCTATCTATCTATCTATCTATCTTCTATCTTCTATCTATCTATCTATCTATCTATCTATCTATCTATCTATCATCTATCTATCTATCTATCTATCTATCTATCTATCTATCTATCCATCTATCTATCTATCTTCTATCTTCTATCTATCTATCTATCTATCTATCTATCTTCTATCTTCTATCTTCTATCTATCTATCTATCTATCTATCTAGTCTGTCTGTCTGTCTATCTATCTATCTATCTTATATCTATATCTATCTATCTTCTATCTTCTATCTTCTATCAATCTATCTATCTATCTACCTACCTACCTACCTACCTATCTATCTTCTATCTATCTATCTATCTATCTATCTATCTATCTATCATCTATCTATCTATCTATCTATCTATCTATCTATCTACCTACTTACCTACCTACCTACCTATCTATCTTCTATCTATCTATCTATCTATCTATCTATCTATCTATCATCTATCTATCTATCTATCTATCTATCTATCTATCTTCTATCTATCTATCTATCTATCTATCTATCTATCTATCTATCTTCTTCAATCATCTATCTACCTATCTACCTATCTTCTATCCATCTATCTATCTATCTATCTATCTATCTATCTATCTATCTATCTATCTTCTTCAATCATCTATCTACCTATCTACCTATCTTCTATCTATCCATCCATCTATCTATCTATCTATCTATCTATCTATCTATCTATCTATCTATCTATCTATACATCTATCTATCTTCTTCAATCATCTATCTACCTATCTTCTATCATCTATCTATCTATCTATCTATCTATCTATCTATCTATCTATAGATCTATCTATCTTCTTCAATCATCTATCTACCTATCTACCTATCTTCTATCTATCTATCTATCTATCTATCTATCATCTATCTATCTATCTATCTATCTATCTATCTATCATCTATCTATCTATCTATCTTCTATCTATCTATCTATCTATCTATCTATCTATCTATCTATCTTCTTCAATCATCTATCTACCTATCTACCTATCTTCTATCCATCTATCTATCTATCTATCTATCTATCTATCTATCTATCTATCTATCTATCTATCTTCTTCAATCATCTATCTACCTATCTACCTATCTTCTATCTATCCATCTATCTATCTATCTATCTATCTATCTATCTATCTATCTATCTATACATCTATCTATCTTCTTCAATCATCTATCTACCTATCTTCTATCATCTATCTATCTATCTATCTATCTATCTATCTATCTATCTATCTATCTATCTATCTATCTTCTTCAATCATCTATCTACCTATCTACCTATCTTCTATCTATCTATCTATCTATCTATCTATCTATCTATCTATCTATCTATCTATCATCTATCTATTTTCTATCTATCAACCATCCGTCTGCCTGTCTTTCTGTCTGTCTGTCTCTTATTTATTTGCATCTGACCTCTATTATTTTTATAAATATCTCAAGGCAGTGAATGTATCCAACACACTTTCCTCCTCCTATTTTTCTCCACAACAACATCCCTATGAGGTTATAATATAATAATAATAGAATAATACAGATAACAATACAAAGGTATATGATCATTGAATAGATTTAGGACGGTGTAATGAATTGTTATAAATGAATCCAATGCCTAGAATATTTTGTTCAAAATGAAGGAATAATAATTATAGTCAAATAAATGATATACAATGATAATAATGTATACATATATACTAGATTGATAATTTGGGATTTTATATAAAATTGAAAGTGAGGACTATGGAAATGATGCACAAAAACTTTGAAACCAAACGACATGCTGTATGTGATTGAAGAAGGTTCTATGTGTTATGTGTTGTCTGTCTTTGTCCAAAAAAGAAAAAATATTCTTTTTTAAAATAAAAGAGAGAGAGAAGGAAAAGAAACAAGAAATGATATTCAATTATTTTTGGGTTGGCGGAAATACCACCCCAAGAAAATATAAATTAAGAGCCACCTGCAACAATAGAAAAAGAAAGGAAGAGAGGAGGAGAGGAAATGAGAGGAAAACGAGGGAAGGAAGAGAGAGGTGAAGAGAGGAAGGTGGAAGGGACAAGGAGAGAAGGAGAGAGGGTAGGAAGGGGAAGGGGTAGATAGAAGTAGGGAAGAGGTAAGAGAAGAAGGAAGGGAAAGGAGAGGAGGAAAGAAGAAAGTAGAGAAGGGAGGGAAGGAGAGAAAGGAAGAGAGAGGAGATGAGAGGAAGAGAAGGGAAGGGAAGGAAGATAGAGAGGAGGAGAGGAAGATGGAAGGGAGAAGGAGAGAGGGTAGGAAGGGGAAGAGGAAGAGAGGAGGAGGGGAGAGGTAAGGGGAGAAGGAAGGGAAAGGAGGAAGGAAGGAAGTAGAGAAGGGAGGGAGAGAAGAAAGGGAGAAGGAGGTGGGGTCAAAACAGGCCAGGGATGGTAAACGAAGCAACCCAAATGGAATATTATAATTCTATAAATGGAATGACAAATGTATAAGAACCATGAATGTAAAAAAAGAATAACTATGTAAACGTATACCAGTGACATGCAGTCAGGTGAGGCAGGTGAGGCACAGCCTCACCACTCTCATCATGAAAAAAAAAAGTAAAAGTAAAAGGCTGAGCTAGTTGCTGCCTCACCGTGGATGACTCTGCTTAACCTCACTGGTGCTCTCCCTCCCCAAGTGTAGTGACTTCCTCCCCAGGCCCCCATTCATTTCTCTCTCACACACACACAGCTGGATAAAACTATATAAAAATCTAGCCCAGCTTCACTGATTACAAGTTTGAAAAGGCAACGTGGCTCCGCCTGCAATCAAACTACACTTGGGGAGGGAGAGCACCAGTGAGGAGACCACAGGAGGAGGCAGGAAGCCAGGCAAAGAGCCATGCTGTAGTACACACACTTCCCCCCAGCCTCTTTCTTTTGGAAGGCTCGGCTTGGCTCCCCTCCGGCTTCTCTGCCTCTCCTCTCACCCCAGCCTGCCAGCAGGAGGTGGTGGGTGGGCTTTATTGTGTTCCAGGCATTTCCCACCCAGACAGCAGGCTGCATTTGCAATGGTGGAGGTGTTTGGGAAAGGCAGCAGGGGAATGGGGGGGGGGATGGCAGAGGAGCTGCTTTCAAGCCACTGGAAAAGATATCCAATCCAACTTGTGTGTGTGTGTGTGTGTGTGTGTGTGTGTTTGAGAGAGGGGGAGGAAGGGAGAGAGGGAGGAAGGAGGGGAAGGAGAAGAAAAAGAAAAAGAAAGAAGGAGCAAAGGAGAAAAACAAATGCTGTCGCTTTAAATTGGAACTGAGCATGCCTGGCTGTGGAATTCTGGGAGTTGAAGTACACAAGTCTATAAATATTTGAAACCCAGCACTGTGTCAGTGCCTCACCAGTCATAAACCTCACCGCACGTCACTGACGTATACCTATAATTGTATGTAGAGAACAACAAAAAATTAAAAAAAAAACATCCCTGCGAGGTGAATGGATCTGAGAGAGTGATTGGCCCAAAGTCACCCAGCCTTAATCTCTCTCTCTCTCTCTCTCTCTATCATATCTATCCATCCATCCACATTTTCTTTATTTATATGCCATACTTCAACTCAGATAATCCTCCAGCCATCTCTGCTTTTTTTTGGGGGGGGGGAAGGGGGGAGAGAAACACTTCAACTCCCAGAATGGCAAACCACAATAAAGGCATACAGATAGTCCTCGGCTTATGACCACAATTCAGTACAAAATTTATGTTGCTAAGTGAGACATTTGTTAAGTGTGTTTTGCTCCATTTTACGACTTTTCAGGGCCACTGTTGTTAAGCGAATCCCTGCAATTATTAAGTTGGTCAGATGGTTGTTAAGTGAATCAGGCTTCCCATTGTCAAGTTACAAAAGGGGTTTATGTCAGCCCAGGACTCTGAAACCATCATAACTATGAGTCAGTTGCCATGCCTCTGAATTTTGATCCCAAATACCACGGGGATGTTGCAATGGTCGTAAGTGTGAAGAAGGGCCATAAGAACTATTTTTCAGTTTATTTTATTATTTTATTATTCGTATTTATAGACCGCCCCTTCTCCCGAAAGGGACTCGGGGCGGTGTACAGTCACTAAAATGCGTTATAAAATACATACATAAAACAGTTAAATAATTAAATATGTAGGTGGAGGAGGTTGCAAGACTGTATGTAGAATAATAAATATAGTACATTAAAAGCTTATTAAAACCCCAAACCCAATTAAAATGAATAAATCCCCGGGAGGTAAAACTAAGAAAGTGCCAGGCCAGCTGATTGAAATAGGTGAGTCTTTAACTTTTGCCGGAAGGAACGGAGGTCGGTGGTAGTTCGAATGTCAGGGGGGAGGTCATTCCAGAGGGTTGGGCCCATCACAGAGAAGGATCTACTCCTAGGTGTCGCCCGCTGGCATTGCCTAGCAGACGGCACCAGGAGGAGCCCCTCTCTGTGTGAGCGGATAGGTCGCAGGGACGTGTGTGGTAGGATGCGATCCTGCAGATACCTAGGTCCTATGCCATGGAGCGCTTTAAAGATGGTAATCAATACCTTGAAACGCACCCGAAAGGCCACAGGTAGCCAGTGCAGCTCGCGCAGGAGAGGTGTTACGTGGGAGTAACGAGTACTTCCCATAATAACCCGCGCGGCTGCGTTCTGAACTAGCTGCAGTCTCCGGATGCGTCCCAAGGGAAGCCCCATGTAGAGGGCATTGCAGTAGTCCAGGCGAGACGTCACCAGCGCATGAGTGACTGTGCGCAGGGCACTCCGGTCCAGTAGGGGGCGCAATTGGCGCACCAGGCGAACCTGGTGGAACGCCCCCCTTGCCACGGCTGCCACATGGTCCTCCATTGACAGCCGGGCATCGAGGAGGACGCCCAAATTGTGCGGCCGCTCCACAGGGGACAGCTGTTCGCCCCCTATGGCCAGCGATGGAGTCAGCTGGCTGAACCGAGGCGCCGGTACCCACAGCCACTCAGTCTTGGAGGGGTTGAGTTTGAGTCTGTTGTCCCCCATCCAGACCCCGAAGGCTTCCAAACACCGGGACATCACTTCGACAGCCTCGTTGGGGTGGTTTGGGGTTGAAATATACAGCTGAGTATCATCAGCGTAAAGGTGGTACTCAACCCCAAAACCACGGATGATCTCGCCCAGCGGCTTCACATATGCGTTGAACAGGAGAGGCGAGAGGACCGACCCCTGTGGCACCCCACAAGTGAGTGGCCTCAGGGACGACCTCTGCCCCCCTGTCAACACACATTGCTTCCGGTCGGAGAGGTAGGAGCCGAACCACCGCAAAACGGTGCCTCCGACTCCCATCCCCTCCAACTGGCGCAATAGGATACCATGGTCGATGGTATCAAAAGCCGCCGAGAGGTCTAATAGGACCAGGATAGAGGAACAACCCCTATCTCTGGCCCTCCAGAGATCATCAACCAACGCGACCAAGGCTGTCTCAGTGCTGTGCCCGGGTCGGAAGCCGGACTGGCGTGGGTCTAGATAGTTGGATTCGTCTAGGTGTCGTGGAAATTGCTGCGCCACCACATTCTCAACAACCTTCGCCAAGAAGGGGAGGTTGGAGACTGGACGATAATTAGCTAGCTCCATTGGGTCAAGCGAAGGTCTCTTGAGCAAGGGTCTCACCACCGCCTCTTTCAAGGCGGTAGGTAAGTATCCCTCACCCAATGAGGCGTTCACCAGGCCCAGGAGCCAGCCTCGTGTCACCTCCCAGGCTGCCAGTACCAGCCAGGAGGGGCACGGGTCCGTTAAACATGTGGTAGGTCGCAGCCGTCCACGCAACCTGTCCAAATCCTCGGGGGCAACAGAGTCAAACTCCTCCCAGAATGGTCTCTCAAGATTCGCTGTTGGCAGCTCGTCTGGTCCACTGACGGAGGCCCACCCGCTCCGGATCTGATCGATTTTGTCCTGAAGATATTCTCCAAACTCCTCTGCTCTACCCTGTAAGGGTGTCTCCCGCGCCCCCTGCGATAAAAGGGAGCGGGTCACCCTAAACAGGGCGGCAGGGCGGTTATCCGCGGACGCAATAAGAGCAGCACAATGTCTACGTTTGGCCGCTCTTATTGCCACAAGGTAAGTCCGCAAATAGGCTCTTACCTGTGTTCGGTCAGATTCGGAGCGTGAGGACCTCCACCTGCTCTCTAGACGTCTCCTGTGGCGCTTCATCACCCTAAGCTCCTCAGTAAACCAAGGAGCCCTGGTGGGTCGATGCCGCAGGAGAGGTCGCAAAGGCGCAACCCGGTCCAAGGCCCCAGTCGTCGCCCTATTCCAGGCAGTCACTAGGTCCTCGGAGCGGGAGCGGGACAAGGCTACAGGAATTGGCCCAAGCTCCGTCTGGAATCTATCAGTGCTGTTGTAACTTTGAACTTTCACTAAACAACTTCTGTTTAGTTTAGTTCAGGGGTGTCCAAACTTGGGAACTTTAAGACTTGTGGACTTCAACTCCCAGAATTCCCCAGCCAGCTCTGCTTCTGGGAATTGAAGTCCACAAGTCTTAAAGTTCCCAAGTTTGGACACCCCTGGTTTAGTTTATTGTCATGGCACCTCGTACAACGAAACGAAATGCCGTCTTCAGCGTACAATATAACTATAAAAATAAAACACAAACACACATCCTTCGCGTTCTGTACAATGTAATCAATATTGCATTAGCATTGCACTATACAGTAGACTTCAATATAGTCACTGCCCTGGGATAGAAGCTGTTTTTCAGCCTGTTTGTACTTATTTTTGTTATCCTGTACCGTCTGCCAGATGGAAATAGTTCAAAAAAAGGGGTGCCCAGGATGAGATGGATCTTTAAGGATGTTTTGAACTTTCTTAAGGCAGCGGGAGCTATAAAGCTCTCCCAAAGAGGGGAGAGGGCAACCAATGATCCTCTGGGCAATGGCATTGTCCCTCTGGAGCACTGTCCTATCTGTAAATATAGCATTGTAAATCGAGCTTTGCATTTTAGTGGCACTACATCTGATTTGGAGAGAAATCTAGCAGATGTCTTGGAAGGGGCTTTGGAGGTCATTTAGTCCAACCCCCTGCCCAAGAAGTAAACCTTACAGAATTACAGAATAACAGAGTTGGAAGGGGCTTTGGAGGTCATCTAGTCCAACCCCCTGCCCAAGAAGTAAACCTTACAGAATTACAGAATAACAGAGTTGGAAGGGGCTTTGGAGGTCATTTAGTCCAACCCCCTGCCCAAGAAGTAAACCTTACAGAATTACAGAATAACAGAGTTGGAAGGGGCTTTGGAGGTCATCTAGTCCAACCCCCTGCCCAAGAAGTAGACCTTACAGAATTACAGAATAACAAAAAGACATATTGACACAGTGGGTAAAAAAACTTCGGTTATAATATAGAATTAGAGAAATGGCAAAACGTATGGAAAACTTATACATTGATAATTGCAACTTCTTATAAAGAAAATTTATATAAAATGTTTTTAGATGGCACTTATCCTCTGCTAGATTAGCTAAAATGTTTAAAAATATGTCTAGCAAATGTTGGAAGTGTAGTAAAAAAACTGGGCATGTATTATCTTCTGTGGTGGACATGTATTAAAACAAAAAAGGTTGGGGCAAAAATTTATAAGTGGTTAGAAAAGATGATAGGAAAACTATTTCAACTCAACTTCGAACTTTGATCCAACCATATCGCTCCTGACGGGTTTTTAACTGGGTATTTTAATTATATTTAATTATTTAGGGGTTTTTTAATCACTGTATTCTAATTGTTTTTTATTCATCAGCCGACCTCCTCCTTGTGTATGTCTCGGTATATGTCTCTGTTATATGTTTGTTTTGTCCACATATTTATTTCATATGTTTCATTGTACGCCGCCCCGAGTCCTTCGGGAGAGGGTGCGGCTAAGAAATAAATATTTATTTATTTATTTATTTATTCTATTCCCATATTCTATTCTATTCCCCTATTCCATTGCATTCTATTCTATTCTATTCCCCTATTCTATTCTATTCCCATATTCCATTGCATTCTATTCTATTCTATTCTATTCCCATATTCTATTCTATTCTATTCCCCTATTCCATTCTATTCTATTCCCATATTCCATTGCATTCTATTCTATTCCCATATTCTATTCTATTCTATTCTATTCCCCTATTCCATTCTATTCTATTCCCATATTCCATTGCATTCTATTCTATTCTATTCCCCTATTCTATTCTATTCCCATATTCCATTGCATTCTATTCTATTCTATTCCCATATTCTATTCTATTCTATTCCCCTATTCCATTCTATTCTATTCCCATATTCCATTGCATTCTATTCTATTCTATTCCCCTATTCTATTCTATTCCCATATTCCATTGCATTCTATTCTATTCTATTCCCATATTCTATTCTATTCCCCTATTCCATTCTATTCTATTCCCATATTCCATTGCATTCTATTCTATTCTATTCCCCTATTCTATTCTATTCCCATATTCCATTGCATTCTATTCTATTAAGACCCACCTATTCCAAGTAGCTGGCCTGGCTCAACTTTGATCTAACCATATCGCTCCTGACGGGTTTTTAATTGGGTATTTTAATTATATTTAATTATTTAGGGGTTTTTTAATCACTGTATTCTAATTGTTTTTTATTCATCAGCCGACCTCCTCCTTGTGTATGTCTCGGTATATGTCTCTGTTATATGTTTGTTTTGTCCACATATTTATTTCATATGTTTCATTGTACGCCGCCCCGAGTCCTGCGGGAGAGGGTGCGGCTAAGAAATAAATATTTATTATTATTATTATTATATAGATTTTAAACCTCAACTGTTTTTATTAGGTATAACAAAAGAAAAACTTGATAATCGAAGTATCTATTTAATATTGCATGTTTTAACAGCAGCGAGGATTATATTTACCCATATTAGAAAAATGAAGAAACACAGTGAGACGAAGAGATAATTAGGAAGATACTAGATTGTGCCTAAATGGACAGACTTACATTGAAGATAAAACAAAAAACAGCACCACACAAAAAAAGAACAGATTAGGAACACAAGTTGAAATAGGGAAGAAAATGGTAAGTGAACACCTGTCTACCCTAGATGAGTTCAAATCACCAGGACCGGATGGATTACACCCCAGGGTTCTGAAGGAACTGGCAGACAAGATCTCAGAACCACTGAATTATATCTTTCAGAGATCCTGGAGCACCAGGGAACTACCAGAGGACTGGAAAAGAGCTGATGTGGTTCCCATCTTCAAAAAAGGGGAAAAAAGATCCAGGAAACTATAGACCTATCAGCCTGACCTCAATACCAGGAAAGATTCTGGAAAAGATAATCAAGCAACGAATTAGCGAACACCTAGAAATAAACAAAGTAATAGCCAAAAGCCAACATGGGTTTGTCAAAAACAGATCATGCCAGACTAATCTCATTGCATTCTTCGACAAAGTGACAAAATTAGTGGACCAGAGGAATGCCATCGATATAATTTACTTGGACTTCAGTATGGCTTTTGATAAGGTAGACCATAACCTACTACTAGATAAAGTAGAAGAATGTGGGTTAGACAGCATCACCACCAGATGGCTTCGTAACTGGCTGACCAACCGCACTCAACGTGTAGTCCTCAATGGAACTGCATCTACATGGAGGGAAGTATGCAGTGGAGTACCCCAAGGCTCTGTTTTAGGCCCAGTACTCTTCAACATCTTCATCAATGATTTGGATGAGGGAATAAAAGGGGAACTCATCAAATTTGCAGATGACACCAAGCTGGCAGGAATAGCCAACACTCCAGAAGATAGGCTTAAGATACAGAAGGATCTTGACAAACTTGAACATTGGGCACTATCTAACAAAATGAAATTCAAAGGTGAAAAGAGTAAGGTTCCACATTTAGGCAAGAAAAACGAAATGCACAGGTACAGTATAGGTGGTACTTTGCTCAACAGTAGTAACTGTGAAAGGGATCTTGGAGTCCTAGTGGACAACCATTTAAATAGGAGCCAGCCGTGTGCAGCAGCTGCCAAAAAAGCCAACACAGTTCTAGGCTGCATCAACAGAGGGAGAGAATCAAGATCAGGTGAAGTGTTAATACCACTTTATAATGCCTTGGTAAGGCCACACTTGGAATAATTGCATTCAGTTCTGGTCGCCACGATGTAGAAAAGATGTGGAGACTTTAGAAAGAGTGCAGAGAAGAGCAACAAAGAGGATTAGGGGACTGGAGGCTAAAACATATGAAGAACGGTTGCAAGAACTGGGCATGTCTAGTTTAATGAAAAGAAGGACTAGGGGAGACAGGAGAGCAGTCTTCCAGTATCTCAGGGGTTGCCACAAAGAAGAGGGAGTCAAACTATTCTCCAAGGCACCTGAGGGTAGAACAAGAAGCAATGGGTGGAAACTAATCAAGGAGAGAAGCAACTTAGAACTGAGGAGGAATTTCCTGACAGTTAGAACAATTAATCAGTGGAACAGAAGTTGCCTCCAGAAGTTGTGAATGCCCCAAACACTGGAAGTCTTTAAGAAGATGTTGGATAGCCATTTGTCTGACATGGTATAGGGTTTCCTGCCTAGGCAGGGGGTTGGACTAGAAGACCTCCAAGGTTCCTTCCAACTCTGCTATCGTATTGTAAGACACAGGATATTATCAAACAAGGACTTTATTTTACCAGTTGTTGGAAAAAAGAGGTGGAGTTTAAGAATGTAATTATTGTAAAAAAATTAAATAACACAGACAACACAATGTTTATGAAGCACCAACAAAATGTGAACAACAGAAAATCAATAAAATTAAACAAATATGGAAATTAAAAAAGAAGTTTGGAAATGAAGAAGGCTAAAAAAGGAGTAGACAATATATTTAGACAGAGATATAAATAAGATGAAAACTGTTAGTATGTGTAAGTTGAGAATAATGATGTTTAATGTTAATATGACGTCATTACTAGAATATATTAAGAAGAAAAATGAGAGTTTTATAATGTTTAAATGTTTAATATATTGTAATACTAAGCTTAAGGAAATAATGTTAGTACAAATGTGAAGGATGTGGCAAAAGAGGAACGATTGATGCACAGAAATGTTTGTACCCAGATGACACACTGCATAAGGAAAGGTGGAATGTTTATTTTTGTAATTGAAAAGCAATAAAAATGTTTATAAAATTAAAAAATGTAAACAGAAAATCAATAAAATTAAACAAAAAATAAGAATGACAGAATGGAAGGGACTTTGGAGACCATCTAGTCCAGCCCTTGCCCAAGCAGAAGACCTTTGCAGAATTACAGAGTTGAAAAGGACCTTTGAGGTTTAGAATCAGAATAGAGCTGGAAGAGACCTTGGAGGTTATCTAGTCCAACCTCCAGTGATGAAGCATCCACAACCTCTGGAGGCCAGCTATTCCACCAGTTCATTGTTCTCCCTCTTAGGGAGTTTCTCCTTAATTCCAGTTTCCATCCGTTGTTTCTTGCCTGGCCTTCTGGTGCTCTGGAAAATAAATTTCTTTGTGGCAGCCTCTCAAATACTGAAATACTTCTGTCATGTCCCCCCTAGTCCTTCTTTTCTCAAGATTGGCCACATCCTGCAGCCGTTCATCAGATGTTTTAGGCTCCAGGCCCTTAATCATCTTAGTTGCTCTTCTCTGCACTCTGTCCAAAGTATCATCTACCCATTGTTCAAACAGGAGACCTTTACAGAATCATAGGTTGACAGAGTTGGAAGGGGACCTTGGAGGTCATCTAGTCTAACCTCCTGCCCAAGCATTATTCTGTAATTTATAGAATTACAGAATAGCAGAGTTGGAAGGGACCTTGGAGGTATTCTAGTCCAACCTCCTGCTCTAATTGGAAACCCTACACTACTTCGGTCCAATCTCTTCCCCCAAGGCTCTGCCTTAGGGCCCCTACTCTTCAACACCTTCATCGAAGAATAACAGGAGGGGGTGGCGGTAGAAGGAGAACTCATCCAACTGGCAGGCCAAATGCCACTCACGTTGCACCAATGCCGTTGTTGGGTGTGTAAGAGGATGACCGGGCTGGTCTACCACTGAGTGGTGAGTGACACAAGTCCAAAAACCTCCGCGGCACCTGGAGAGGAAACGGTTTGAGGGTAGGTGGGTTTTTTGGGTGGTGGGATCTGGAGGTCTTTCTCCTTCAGGAAAGAAATTGGGTAAGGCTCCACCGCACCTTCGGCTGACTCAGCACTTATTTGAGGAACCACTTCAGATGCCTCCTGGCTGGGATGACCTGGTCCAACAGTTAGGAAGTGGTTCCTCCAGCAGCTTCAGCCATTGGGGGTTAAGAGATGGGTGCTCTCAACACTCCAGGGAGATCTTAAGGTGCCCCCCGCAAAATTTGGGAGGGGGGGGGTTGAGTAAGGCATCTTTGTCCTTGAGGGTCCCTTTCCAAAAAATTGTCCAATCCCACTGCAGATTCTGCCTGGAGCTGATTAAATTGACGTTTTCATTATTCTTTAGCATACTGCAAGGGCTGTGAGTGAAAAGGATGCACTGGATTTTCAAGTGTGGTCCTCTGAAAAGATCTCATTTCGAGAAACTCCAGAAGTTGCACCCTGACTTTTAAGGCGTGACCTGTTCTTCTCGGCTCTCTCAGGGAGTTAAATGCATTTTAATTTTACTTTATTCGTTATTCAGGAAAGACTTAGAAGTCTCTTCAAATGAAGTTCATACTGGTGTCCAGTCCGATCGCACTCAATTTGATGTTAAAAATGAATATTGCTAATAATGACAACTGAGCTATCTAGCAAATTAGATCAATTCCTCATGCTGCCTGGGGGATTCTGGGAGTGGAAGTCCTCCCCTCTTAAAGCATTGCTGAGTGGAGGATTCTGGGAGTTGGAGTCCTCCCCTCTTAAAACATGCTGACTGGGAGATTCTGGGAGTGGAAGTCCTCCCCTCTTAAAGCATCCTGGCTGGGGGATTCTGGGAGTGGAAGTCCTCCCCTCTTAAAGCATCCTGGCTGGGGGATTCTGGGAGTGGAAGTCCACCCCCTTAAAGGAAGCTGATTGGGGGATTCTGAGAGTGGAAGTCCTCCCCTCTTAAAGCATCCTGGCTGGGGGATTCTGGGAGTTGGAGTCCTCCCCTCTTAAAGCATGCTGGCTGGGGGATTCTGGGAGTGGAAGTCCACCCTCTTAAAGGAAGCTGATTGGGGGATTCTGAGAGTGGAAGTCCTCCCCTCTTAAAGCATGCTGGCTGGGGGATTCTGGGAGTGGAAGTCCTCCCCTCTTAAAGCATTGCTGAGTGGAGGATTCTGGGAATTGGAGTCCTCCCCTCTTAAAACATGCTGACTGGGGGATTCTGGGAGTGGAAGTCCTCCCCTCTTAAAGCATCCTGGCTGGGGGATTCTGGGAGTGGAAGTCCACCCCCTTAAAGGAAGCTGATTGGGGGATTCTGAGAGTGGAAGTCCTCCCCTCTTAAAGCATGCTGGCTGGGGGATTCTGGGAATTGGAGTCCACCCCCCTTAAAGGAAGCTGACTGGGGGATTCTGGGAATTGGAGTCCATCCCTATTAAAGCATCCTGGTTGGGGGATTCTGGGAGTTGGAGTCCTTCACCCTTAAAGCATGCTGGGTGGTGGATTCTGGGAGTTGGAGTCCATCTTAAAATTGCTAAAAAAGAGAAACGCTGCCTTGCTGCAAAAGATTAAGTAGATTTTACCAGATGCAACCAGGGACGTAAGTCACAAGAGAAATATGAAGAATAAATTAATAAATCTTGAAAAACTGGAAAGGATCATCAGAATTTTCCTGCAGGGCAGCAAATAGGTTGGAAAACTGACGAAAACCAGAGGTCAGCTTTTCAATTGGTCAACTAATTATTTTTACCTTGCCTGCTTTAAACCATTTAACTCTCCTAGATAAGACCAGGAAATAATATTATATTCCTTTGACTTTTTTAAAAACTTCACTGCATCTGAAGCCAAAGGAAAGCAAATAATTTCAAACAGCAAAAGGCGGATTTCTGAGGTATTGAATAAAAAGCAAATTTCCCCTTCCAAGGTCAGCAAACCTCTTTTTCCCTCCCATTGATTGATGTTAGTTAATATGGTTGTTAAGCGAATCCCGCTTCCTCGTTGATTTGGCTTGTCAGAAGGTCGCAAAAGGGGATCATGTGATCTCTGGGACACTACGACCGTCATAAATACAAGTCAGCTGCCAAAAGTCTGAATTCCAATCACTTGACTGTGGGAATCATGTAACTAAATGTGAAAGTCGGTCATAAGTCACTTCGTTCAAATGCCGTTGTAACTTGAAGCTGTCACTAAATGAACTGTTGTTATGTATAAACACCGTAGGTGGATTACTGGAAAACAAAGGGGAAAAAAAACCCCATTTCAACACTATTTATATGTTTATTTCCTAAATATATATGCTCCCAATTGTCTGTTAAGCCACTCTGAATGGTTCACAAGTTAAAACAATCTTCAAATATTAAAAGATTCGACACAAAGAGTGAAAAATATTGAAATTAAATAAAGAGCAGATAAAATAGGTGGAGATGCCACTGGGATGAAAACAAGAGACAGTGAATTCTAATCCCGCCTTAGTCATGAAAGACAGCCGTGACTTTTGACCAGGAGATGGTGAGTTCTTGTCCCGCTTTAGGCATGAAAGCCGCCTGGGTGACTTTGGGCCAATCACCAGGAGATTGGGAGTTCTAGTCCCTTCTTAGATAAAAATATTGAGTGGGGCACTTTGGGTCATCCAGCAGGAGACTGGGAGTTCTAGTTCCACTTTAAGCACAAAAGCATGTTGGGTTACATTGGGCCGATCGCCAGGCAATGGTGAGTTCTAGTCCCGCCTTAGGCATGAAAGCCAGCTGGGTGACTGTGGGCCAGTCACCAGGAGATAGAATAGAATAGAGTTGGAAGGGACCTCGGAGGTCATCTAGTCCAACCCCCTGCTCAAGAAGGAGAACGTATACCATCTCAGACAAGCGGCTGTCCAGTGTCTTCTTAAAAACTTCCAGTGGTTGGAGCACCCACAACTTCTGGAGGCAAGTAGTTCCACTGGTTAATTGTAGTAAAAGGCAGGAAATTTATCCTCAGTTCCAGCTTGCTTCTCTCCTTGATTAGTTTCCATCCATTGTTTCTCGTCCTGCCTTCAGGGGCTTTGGAGAATAATTTGACGCCTTCTTCTTTGTGGAAGCCCCTCAAATATTATAATTCTTTTTTTTCTTTAGACTAGCCAGATCCCAAACCTGCAGTTGTTCTTCACGTGGTTTAGCCTCCAAGTCATTGATCCTCTTAGTTCAGGGGTGTCCAAACTTGGGAACTTTAAGACTTGTTGACTTCAACTCCCAGAATTCCCCAGCCAGCATGGCTGGCTGGGGAATTCTGGGAGTTGAAGTCCACAAGTCTTAAAGTTCCCAAGTTTGGACACCCCTGTCTTAGTTGCTCTTCTCTGCACTTTCCCCAAATTCTTAACATCTTTTTTGCACTATGGGGAGCAAAATTGGCTTCAGTGTTCCAATATGCAATATGGTTTTACTAGGGATTTATAAAGCAGCACTAACACTTCATGTGGTTTTGATTCTATGCCTCTGTTTAAACAACCCAGGATCATATTAGCTTTTTTGGTTGCTGCAAAAGCCACACTTCCTGGCTCATATTCAGTAAATCCTCGACTTACGACCGCAATAGAGTCCAAAATTTATATTGTTAAGTGAGACACTTGTTAAAGGGACTTTAAGGCACTTGGTGACTGTTTTTGAGCCAGGTTTAGCCTAATCTGTACTTGTATCTTTGTATCTTTTTTCCCCACCTAGGTGTAAAACCTTGCTTTTCTCCATGCTGAATTTGATATTTTTGGATAGGGTTCAGGGTTTGAGTCTCTCCAGATCTTTTGGGGTCCCAAGCTTGTCTTCTGGGAGGTTGGATATTCCTGCCAGCTTGGCGTCATCTGCAAATTTGATGAGTTCCCCTTCTATCCCCTCATCCAAGTTATCTGTGAAGAGATTGAAGAGCACTGGGCCTAAGACAGAACCTTGTAGTATCCCACTGCTTCCTTCCCTCCATATAGATGTAGTACCATTAAGGATGACTCTTTCAGTTTGTCAGCCAGCTAAACATCCATCAGGGGGTGATGCTGCCTATCCCACATTTTTCCAGCTTACCCAGAAATTGGTTGTGGTCCACTGTGTCCAATGCCTTATACCGAAGTCCAAGTATATTATGTCCACAGCATCTCACTGGTCTACTAATTTAGACACTTTGTCATAGAGTGAAGTAAGATTGGTTTGGCGTGATCTGTTTTTAACAAATCCATGCTGGCTACTAGATATAACTTCATTTGATGAGTTCCCTCCTTAGGCATGAAAGCCGTCTGGATGAATCACCAGGAGATGGGAGTTCTAGTCCCGCCTTCAGCATGAAAGGCATTTGGGTGACTTTGGGCCAATCACTCTCTCAGACCCACTCACCTCGCAGGGATGTTGTTGTGGAGAAAAAGAGGAGGGGGAAAGTGTGTTGGATATCTTCACTGTCGAGATATTTGTAATAGAGGTCAGATACAAATAAGTGATAGACAGACAGACAGGTGGATGGATGATGGATGGATAGAAGATAGCTAGATAGGTAGGTAGGTAGGTAGGTAGGTAGGTAGGTAGGTAGATGATAGATAGATAGATAGATAGATAGATAGATAGAAGATAGATAGAAGATAGATAGATAGATAGATAGATAGATGATAGATAGATAGATAGATAGATAGATAGATAGATAGATAGATAGATAGATAGATAGATAGATGTAGGTAGGTAGGTAGGTAGGTAGGTAGGTAGATAGGTAGAGAGATAGATAGAGAGATAGATAAATAGATAGAGAGATATAGATGATAGATAGATAGATAGATAGATAGATAGATAGATAGATAGATAGATAGATAGGTAGGTAGGTAGATGATAGATAGATAGATAGATAGATAGATAGATAGATAGATAGAAGATAGATAGGTAGGTAGGTAGGTAGGTAGGTAGGTAGATGATAGATAGATAGATAGATAGATAGATAGATAGAAG
>NW_028113518.1:22500-25000 GCF_964273705.1 Natrix helvetica
GACCCCGAGGCTTCTCCTGCTCCCCACCAGCCGTTGGGTTTCCCCTGCCCTGTGGGGCAGAATTTCTTTTTCCTTCCCTTTCTCCTTCCCTGTACTTTCCTCCCTCCTCCATTCCTTCCTTCCCTCCTTTCCTTTCCTCCCTTTCTCTTTCTCACCCCCTTCCTTTCTTTTCCTCCCTAATTCTTCCCTTCTCTCCTTTCTTTTCCTCCCTCCTCCATTCCTTCCTTCCCTCCTTTCCTTTCCTCCCTTTCTCCCTCCCACCCCCTTTCCTTTCTTTTCCTCCCTAATTCTTCCCTTCCCTCCTTTCTTTTCCTCCCTCCTCCATTCCTTCCTTCCCTCCTTTCCTTTCCTCCCTTTCTCCCTCTCACCCCCTTTCCTTTCTTTTCCTCCCTAATTCTTCCTTTCCCTCCTTTCTCTTCCTTTCCTTTCCTTTTATCTCTCTCTCTCTCCTTGCTTGTAATCTCAGTGGGGCAGAATTTCTTTCCCCCTTCTCTTCCCTTCTCTTCCCCTCCCAATTCATCCACCCTTCATCCCTCCATTGCTCAGGTTAAACCACCATCCAACCCACAGATTATCTAGCAAGGATAGGAAGCCTGCGCTGTTTCCTGGCCAAGTCCATGTTGTGCTGAGAAAGCTGGCTTGTTTGGAGGAAGGGGGGAAGATGGGAAGTACAGCTGTGATGGAGGCTTTGTGAGGGTGTGTGTGTGTTCATTCTGGCGTCCTCCTCTTGTGTCTCCCTGCAGGACCCCAACAGCAAAACCTCCCAGAGGCTGAAGTTCTCCGTCAGGGAGACCATCTGTCCATCCTCCCAGAACCGCAACGTGACCCAGTGCGATTTCAGAGAAGATGGGGTGAGCATCTCCAGCCCCTCCCGGGCCTTTCCCCCTCCTCGGCTCCCTTGGGGTGGAGGAGCCCAGGCCAAGCGCTCTTCTACGGGCTGCTTTGGGGGGTGGGGGGAGCCCCTTCTTCCCAGTGGAGGGGTGGCCCCTGACCAGGAAGGGGGCAAAAGGCCTGGAGAATCAAAGCAACCGAGGCTTTTGTTCTAATCTCTAGCTCTGTGTGTAACTGTGTGTGTGTCTGTGTGTGCAAGTGCAACCTTTGTGTCTTCTCCATGGCTGACCCTTGTTGTGTTGTCTTGGACAGCTGGATAAAGATTGTTCCGGATTCTATTCGACGCAACAACAACCCCCAGTTCATAGCGTCCAGTGTGAGGACATCGATCAAGAGGTAATTTCCCCCTTAAATTGGGAAGGCATCCCTGGCAGTCCTCGACTTAGGACATTTCATTTAGTGACCGCTATATCACTAAAGTTATGACAGCCCTGAAAAAGGAGGCTGAGGACCCTTTTCCACGCTTAACGACCATCGCAGCATCCCCATGGTTGCGTGATCCAAATTCAGACGCTTGGCAACTGATTCATATTTATGATGGTCAGAGTGTCCCGGGGGGGTCACATGATCCCCTTTTGTGACCTTCTGACAAGCAAGGTTAGTGGGGAAGCTGGATTCACCTAACAAGGGGGTTACTAATTGAACAAGTGCAGGGATTCACTCATCAAATGTGGAAATAAAAGTTGTAAAATGTGGCACAATTCACTTAATAAATGTCTCACTTAACAACTGAAATTTTAGGCTAAATTGTGGTCATAAGTTGAGGAGTACATGTATATTGGTTTAGAATAGAATAGAACACAACACAACACAACACAGCACATATATTTGGAGAATATAATTGTGTTTTATTTGCCTAAAATCTACTCAAAATTCTTCGTGTAATTGACATTTCATTGTCTTCAATGCACCTCAATGCATTAAGCCATCATGTGTTTGTGAAACAATGGTGTGTTCAGGACACTGTCAATCCAGCTTCTGTGGTTTGCAAACCACGATTGATGGCTCAATCAAAGCTTGCCATCAATGGTTTATTCAAAATATGGGCTATAACAAACCCATTAAACTAAATTTAAGCACAGATTAAACTAAACAAATATTTATGCAAGTAAATCAGTCTGGAGGTGTTTAGATCACTGTTTTTCAAAATGGAAGACGGGCGGATTTCAACTCCCAGAATTCCCCAGCCAGCATGCTTTAAGAGGGGAGGACTTCAACCCATCTTAAAGAGACCACGACTGAGACGGGAAAACCTCCACTAGTTTAGATACATTATCTGTGGTTGTATAGTGGACAGCAGAGTTTTTCCTAAATTGGCCACTTTAAGACACGTGGACTTCAACTCCCAGAATTCATGCTGGCTGGGGGATTTTGGGTGTTGAAGTCCAGGCGTCTTAAAGTGTCCAAAATTTGAAGATCCTGCTGTATAGTATGCAACCACAGAGCATGTATCTAAACCAGAGGGCTTTGGGGTTGTTGGTTTTTTTTTAAAAATTGGTGCTTTGAGATGGGAAGACTCCGACTCCCAGAATCCCCCAGCCGGCATGAATTCTGGGAGTTGAAGCCCAGGCGTCTTAATGTGCCTGTCTTAGGGAAACTCTTCTGTACG
>NW_028113518.1:27500-53315 GCF_964273705.1 Natrix helvetica
TCCGTCTCTCTGAGCCCAATCCACATCATAGGACTGTTGTGGGGAAGATAAGAGGAAGAGGAGGAGGAGGAGGAGGAGGAGGAGGAGGAGGAGGAGGAGGAGGAGGAGGAGGAGGAGGAGGAGGAAGTATTAGCCGCCTTGAATTACTTATAAAACACAATAAGGGCCGAATACAAATCAGTGGAAGAAAGAAGCAGGTAGTAAAACCAGGTGATCTCGTGAGAGACGGATTCAAGGCTTCCCCTTTTGGGTCTGCTCAGAGTCACCACCAAATGCCCCCTGTTGCGCTTCCCACCTGACACCCGCTGAGTTGTGAGTTCCCTCTTCTGGGAGGAGGACTTTCCCCACGAAGGTCGGGTGACTCAGCGCCTGTCCTCCTCCTCCTCTCTGCAGTTGGCCCCATCCCAGCCGCCCTACGGAGGGTCTTACGGCAACGGGAGGGGAGGGGTCCAACCGACAACAATGAGGCCTTGCACAATCAGAGTGCTTTGCGCAACCGTGTGGTGCCACAAATGACAATGCTTTGATTGCAAAGGCCGGGCTCTGATGCCCCTTAATCAGGAGGGCCCAAGACTGATGAGGGGCCCATCTGAGCTTTGGGGAGCCACAAACTGAAATTCACATGAACGGAAGTTGCCAAGTTGGAGAAATGCTCTGCCTATCATCATTCTCCCTTTCACACATCTACACACATTTATCTATTTGTATATCTATGTGTACAAGGGTGGGATTCAAAAACTTTAGCAACGGGACCATTTCCGGATTTCTGTAACTTCCAGGAGGCCCGTTTTTCGCCCTCCCAGAGCCTCTGCGTGGGCCCTGCACTTACCGGGCATCCAAAACGAGTCACGTGGAGACTCCTGGGAATGGCAGGGTAGGCGGGGCCAGCCAGTCCTTGCAACTACTGGCTTGGAGAACCAGATGTAAAATTAGCATACAGTTTGCTCGAACCGGTCCAAAACAGCTGAATCCCACCCCTATATGTGTATCTCTGTATCTATCCATCCATCCGTTCATCCGTCCGTCCATCCATCCGTCCATCCGTCCATCTGCCCATCTGTCTATCCGTCCATCCATCCATTATCTATCTATCTATCTATCTATCTATCTATCTATCTATCTATCTATCTATCCATCCATCCATCCATCCATCCATCCATCCATTCATTATCCATGTATCTATCCATTATCCATCCATCTCTGTTTGTCTGTCTGTCTGTCCGTCCGTCCGTCCGTCCATCCATCCAACTACCTATCCATCCATCCAACTATTCATCCATCCATCCATCCAACTATCCATCCATCCATCCATTCAACCACCCATACACACATCCATTCTTCCATCCATCCATCCAACTATCCATCCATCCATCCATCCAACCTATCCATCCATCCATTCTTTCAACCACCCATCCATCCATCCATCCTTCCATCCATCCATCCATCCATCCATCCATCCAACTATCCATCCATCCATCCATCCATCCATCCATCCATCCATTCTTTCAACCACCCATCCATCCATCCCCTTCCCTCCTTCCCTTCCTTCCTTCTCCCCTCCCCCCTTTCTTTCACTTGTGTCCCTGAGTCAAAGACTACCTGCAATGAATGTCCAGCCTAGTGAAAAGAAGGACTAGGGGGGCACATGACAACAGTCTGCCAGTAATTGAGAGGTTGCCACAAATAAGAGGGGGGCAACCTATTTTCCAAAGCACCAGAAGGCAGGACAATAAACTATTAATGGAAACTAATCAAGGAGAGAAGCAACCTGGAATTAAAGAGAAACTTCCTAACAGTGAGAATAATTAACCAGTGGAACAGAAGTTGCCTCCAGAAGCTTTGGGTGTGTCATCCCTGAATGTCTTCAAGTATAAACTGGATAGCCATTTATCTGGAATATAGGGTTTCCTGTTCAAGCAGGGGTTGGACTAGAAGACCTCTAAGGTCTCCCCCAGCCCTGTGATTCTATGTTGTCAAAGACTGGACAGCCATTTATCTGGGACTCTGTCGGGTTTCCCACAGGAGCAGTGGGTTGAAGACCTCTAAGGTTGCTCCCAAGCTTTTTGTTCCCATGTTGTACAAACTTCAGGCATGCCTAAGTGGAGAATTCGGGAGGGAGGGTCAGCCTGAAAACTCCATGGGGGAAAATAACCAATTCTAAGAGACAAAGGTGAGGGGAGCAGCAGATGAAAGCAAAGGACGAACTCCACTGCCAGAACCCCCATGGGTCTCCTTTGTCGTGCAGGGTGCCAAAAACGGAAGATCCCACGCCAGATTGTTTAATGGGGATGAAAGGACTCCTACTCTGAGGTTACTCCTTGGCAACGATCCCTGACCTTTGTGGATGGAGAAAACGGTGGTTAATTGTAATCTACACCAACCTCTTTCCATGAGTCTGCCAGGTGCAGCACCTGTTTCCTTGTCCTCCAGTTTCCCACCTGAACAAAATGGTTCCTGATTGGCCTTGCTTTGTCTCAGCCCTCCTCCCAAGAAAAGCAGCGTCCCTTCTGCAGGAAGGACCTCAGGGAATTCAATGGGGGAAAACCTCTGGACATCCGCCAGCAACAAGACAATCTGCATAGCAGGGCATAAAAGGAGGCGTCGCAGTCCCGAGGACCACATCAGCTTTGGACCTCCATAGCAGAAGAGCCAAGGATGGAAGGATTCTTCTGGAAGACCTTGATGCTGGTGGGGGTTCTTTCAGCCTCTGGGCGCCCCCACTTACCCCACAATCCGTTGAGCTATGACGAGGCCCTATGTCTCGGAGTGGAGATCTACAATAAGAAAGCTGGGGAGGACTTCCTCTACCGTCTTGTGGAAAATGTTCCCCAACCTGAATGGGTATGGAGTTTGGACCTGGCAGTGGGTGGGGTGGCATGGGGTGGCATGGCATGGAGACGAGGAAGGGGATGGGGATCGTGGTGGGGATGAAGTAGAGGATGATGAAGTTGAAGAGGATAGGGATGATAAAGGTGATGGGCATGATGGTGAGGATGAAGTTAGGGATGATGGGGACAATGAAGGTGAGGATGAAGTTGAAGAGGATGCAGATGATGAAAGTGATGGAGATGAGGGTAAAGATGAGGATGATGAAGTGGATGGGGTGGGGAGAATGAAAGTGATGGGAATTGTGGTAGGGATGAAGTCAAGGGTGAAGGGTATGATGAAAATGATGATGAAGATGAAAGTGATGATGAAGATGAAAGTGATGATGAAGATGAAAGTGATGATGAAGTTGAGGAGGATGAGGAGGATGGTCATGATGAAATTGAGGATGGTAAGGATGGTGAAGATGAAGGTGTGGAGGAGGATGGTGATAATGAAGAAGGTGATGATGGAGTTGAGGAGGATGAATTGAGGATGGTGATGAGGAGAAGAAAGATGAAATTGAAGATGATGAAAAAGATAGTGAGGAGGAGAAGGAGGAAGATGAAGTTGTTGGTGATAGTGATAATCATGAAGTCCGTTCTGAAGATGATGACAATACGTATAGTCTACCTCCCCTCCACCCCAGAAGTTGAAGGCAGCAAACCCAACTTCCTCATCTCAGTCCTTCTCTTGGGTCATCAGCCTGGGAAGTAGGATAGGCAGAAAAAGAGAGGGGAGAGGAGATGTCCAAAGTCCCTCTAGATCAGTAATTCTCAACTTTCCCAATGCCATGACCCTTTAATACAATTCCTCATGTTGTGGTGACCCCCAACCATAAAATTGGTGTCTCGGTTCCTAAGACCATCAAAAACACGTGTTTTACGATGGTCTTAGGCGACCCCTGTGAAAGGGTCGTTCAACCCCCAAAGGGGTCCCGACCCACAGGTTGAGAACCACTGCTCTAGAAGCTCCTGTGTCTGAGATGACTTCTGTTGCTCCTAGTCCAACACCTTCCGTTCTACACCAAGGAGATTTCTCATCTCAAAGACTGTTCAAGACACAGTCGAGTTTCAGGAGCTCATGGCACCTTGCACATTCTTTGAAAACAATTGTTCCTGCAACCTTCAGAAAGGGACTCCATCCTGGTAGAGTCTGATCTTCCCAAGCAAGGTTTAAAGCTGAAATGGGCTAACCATGAGTTGGGAGAGCTATTTCAGGCCCAGGGTGGACTTCATCCTGGCCTGTTTAGGAGCCTTTGTAGTGTAGACACATCGCCTTGGGGATCACTTCTGAGACTAGGGGGGAACTAGCTGGACAAAGAGAGACCCACCCACCCACCCTGTTCTCCTACCATGGAGGACTTGAAAAGTCTCTATCTGTGGTCAATCAGGAGGATGGGCATGGAATCCAGAACTTCTAGAGCTGGCATGGACTCTTCTCTGCAGCCACTTTCTCCCCCAAGGTTTTTTATTTTGTAATACAAATTATACATAATATAGGAACAAAGAATTGCCCGTGTCTTTTCTTTTACACCCTCTCATTTACATCGTCCTTTTTACATCATATTATTCTCTTCCATTATTTTCCATCTTTAGAGTTATTTTTTCTTAATACATAAACAATATCTTCCATTGCCCCTTCAAAATTACACCCAATTTTCATTTCTTATTTTCACCATTGGTACATTTTGCTATAAACAATGCGTTCTCTAATTCAATTTAAACATAGAGAGCATTTCTTTCATTTTTTCCTACAATGAACAATGTACTATAGTTTCTTCATTTCTTAATTAGTTACATAACAATAGCAATCTTACTACTATTTTCTTTAGTCTACTAATGTAACTCTTTCCCCCTTTCTTCCTCTTTTAACCATTTTCTCTTAGGCTCTCAAAAATCCCAGTTTTAATTCTTTCCCTTCTTCTCCCCCTTTCCCCTAACTTCTTTTCTTTTTGCTATTTTTTGGGTTGTTGTATCTTTTCTTCGGAATATTTACTTTTATTATTCTAGTGAATTTCCCCAGTGTTTTCCCTGTTCTCCTCCTTTTCTTACTATTTTTTCTCTGCAGCCACTTTCAAGTGGCTACATAAAGAGCCATTCAGAAAGGATTCCCGACGTAAAACGGGAGAAGGTTCAGGTGGGCCTTCAAAGTAGCCATTCGGTTTTGCTATGTCTTGTTTCAGGATCCCTATTCAGAAAGCGATCAAGAGCTGAACTTCACCATCAAACAGACGGTGTGCCCGGTGGAAGAAGAATTTTCCATCGATGAATGCGACTTCAAGGAAAACGGGGTGAGTGATTGATACCCAGCTGGTTGGGTGATGAACAGTAGATGGAGACAGGTCTATGGGACCTGTGTAGGATCTTCTTGGCAGAGTTGAAACTGGAGTTCCACTCCTATTGCATTGAAGAAAGAGCTCTTCAACGTCTACCTTTGACTTGAGGGACATCTACTTCTCGGTTCTCCAAGCCAACTCTTAGGCCCAGCTCCATGGATGGGGGAGGAACCCAGCTTGTCATGGTTCCGATGGATGCCTTAATTAAATCATGAGCCTTGAGCCAAGCTTCAAAAGAAATCCAGTTATTTATTAGGAGGTTCATGCCCACACCTACCCAAGTGAAGCCAACTCTGACCCCATGTCATTTATGCCCCAGTTATGACCCTGTTTCTCTTCCCCCCCAGGGTGTCTCATAAATCACATTTGCCAACATATCACTCCTCTCCACAACTGTGGGTAACCCTGGGAGACAGCCTTGAGAAAGATATGTCTGGAATGTGCTTCTGTTTGTGGCCGCAGTGCTGCTTCACCAGCTTCCCATCCCCCGTTGCCTAGGGCAACTCGAGAGCAGGCCAGGGATGCTTTGCAAGTTCACACAACCCTTGAACCCTTCAACAATTATTTCCTGTTTCCCTAAAGTGTACATGGAGAGACTAAGGATCAACCTGCTTAGATTGTCTAATGTCACCCTGGAAGGATCCAAGATTCCTCCGTGGGAAACCAGATAATGGTCTCCATGGAATCTGAGTTCTGAGAGGTATCTTGATTCTTCTCTCCACGCTTTTTTCTCCTCCACAGCTGGTCAGACAATGCACAGGCTACTACTTCCTGCAGGAGAGGCCCCCAGTGGCTGTCCTCACCTGTGAAACCGTAGGGGGAACAGCGAAGGAGGAGGAGAAAGTGGAGGAGAAGAAGGTAAGAAGGAGATTTGGTAGCTCCTAGGATGGTCTATAAGGAGGATCGAACCATTTGCCAGGTGGGGGGAGTCCTCATCTCAGTTGAGAGATTGGACCACAATAGGTCTGAAATGTTATAGGGTTTCCTGCTAGAGCTGGGGGTTGGACTAGAAGACCTCCAAGGTTCCCTCCAACTCTGTAATTCTGAGGAAGAGGAGGTGGTGGTGGTGGAGGAGGAGGAGGAGGAAGAGGAGGAGAGGAGAGATTTCTACTACAGCAGGGGGTTGGACTAGATGACTTCAAAGGTCTACTCCAACTCTGTCACACTGAGGAGGAGGAGGAGGAGGAGGAGGAGGAGGAGGAGGAGGAGGAGAAAAGAGAGAAGGGTTTTCTCCGAGAGTGGGGAGGGTGGACTACATGACCTTGAAGGTCCCCTGCAACTCTGTGTTCCACGTTCTTCCTCTCCAGGACCTGCCCAAACGTGCCAAGAGATTCAAGGAATTTTTCAACCGTGTCGGGGATGGCATTCGTGATTTCTTCCAAAAGAGCCACTTTGTCTTTGGTGTAAATTTCCGCTTCTAAGCCACAACTCAGAAGGAGGGGATGGATTAAAAAAAATCCCAACTTTTTCCAGCTCTGCTTTTCCCGTTTAGACCTCTGTTTAGGGCGAAGAATCTTGGCCATGCTGTCTTGACAAGTGTGCAACTTAGAATCAGTAACCCAGCTTTTAAAAAATGGCAATATAGGTAGTCCTCGATTTACAATGGTTCATTTAATGACCATTCAAATTTCCAATGGCAGCAAAAAAGGGAGTCTTTTTTTCATACTTAACGACCATTGCAGCCGCCCCGTGGTCAGGTGATCAAAATTCAGACGCTCAGCAACTGCCTCATATTTATGACGGTCGCATAGGGGGTCAGGTGTGCCATTTGGAGACCTTCTGACAAGCATAATCAAAGGGGAAGCCAGATTCGCTTAATGACTGTTAACAAGTTCAGGGATTCGCTTAACGAATGCAGCAAGGAAGGTCATAAAACGGGACAAAATTCTCTTGGCAAATGTTTCATTTAGTAACAAAAAATTTGGGCTCAATTGTGGTCGTAAGTTGAGGATAACTAGTAAGTGGCAGAACGAGAGGGATGAAGGCTCTCCTTTGCAAAATATGAGTCTTTTTGGGAGTAAATTCAGTTTTTCTATCCTGTCTCTACAGATGGTCCTCGAGTTACGACCACAATTGAGCCCAAAATTTATATTGCTAAGTGAAACATTTGTTAAGAGAGTTTTGTCCCATTTGACAAATTTTCTGGCCACAGTTGTTAAGTGAATCATTCCATATGTCAAGTGAATCACATGGTCATTAAATGAATCTGGCCTCCTGAGAAGTTTGCAAAAGGGGATCACGCGACCCCGGGACACTATGACCGTCATAAATGTGAATCAATTGCCAAGAATCTGAATTTTGACCGATGCTGCAACGGTCATAAGTGTGAAAAAGGGTCATAAGTCTTTTTTTCCCAGTGACGTTGTAACTTGGACAGTCACTAAATGAACTGTTGTAACTTGAGGATGATCTGTGCTTTGGAAGATCTCTGGAGTCACCGAGATTTATTTAAAAGGCTGTGCAAATTTTCTGAAAAATAAATAAATAAGAAAATTTCTCTCGGCAAGAATCTTGTTTTTTCTTTTTTAATTTTTATTTTTATTTTTTATTAAACACTAACAGACAAAACACAACAAACACCACAAAAATATCTTCCATTACAAATTGTAAAGAGTGTGTCAATTGGTTACAAAGAACTTTCGTGCATCCCTTCCACAATCATCACCTACAATTCATATCAAGTTATATGTTTTAAATCAAATATAATATATATTACTATCATCATACCTCATCCTTCATATGGGTATAGTTGTTTTAACATCCCTTTATAACAAATATTCCAAAATTTAAAGCAAAACCACATGATGGCATTCCGTTATCTATTCTCAATATCATCCAGCAACATTACATCTTTATGACACTTTCTAAAAAAAAAAGTAATGTTTAATAGCAAAGTTTCTAGACCTCCTTTCTTAATCACTGTTTACAATTTATATCCAATTTCCCTTTTATCATGTCAATACAAATATTACATTATTATCATTATCAATCATTTATTTGACAACATCAGTCATCATTTCTTTTTTTTGTCTTAGTTTAACTAAATTTAACTTACTCTTTTTTTAATATTATAAGCTTTTATACATAACAGAATTTCTAAATTTCCTTTCATGATCACCATTTAGAATTTATACCAAATTTCCTTTTATCAAACCAATACATATGTGTACATTGTTTTCATTATCAATTATTTATCTAACTATATCCATTATCACTTCATTTTTAACATAATGCTCTAATTTTAACTAAATTTGACTAATATTTTGTTATTAGTTTTCATATCTCAACCTGTGTCTTTCCAGTAATCGTGCAGTCTTATGTCTTTTGCCATTTGTGGAATTAGTTTTCTGGTTATTTCCTGAATCAAATTTGTGTGGACTTCTCTTCGCAACTTGTTGCTTTTTGCATATCTTGTAAAATCTCGAGACCCTCCGTCCGCTTCTTCAATCAGCTTATCTTTGGTTATCAGTAGTGCTTTTGTCAAAGTTTCTCTCCTTGGATTCATCAATTCTTCTCTTTTTTCTTCTTCTATACCTTGAAATCTGGGGTAGAGCTCCTTTCCATCTCTCTTCCCTTTCCATGTTCCATTCTTTCCATCTCCAACCACACTCAGTTCACTATCAGTATCCACAATTATCTTGCCTCCTTGTTCATTTTTCCCTTGGGTTTTTAGGTCTCTAACCTCCACTTTTTCCATTTGCTGGATATCTTCAATTTTTCCATCAAATTTTACTGCATTACAATCTATATTTTCCAGTCTCTTCTCAATTCTCTCTGTTGTTTCTAATAATTTTTGAATTTCAAACATAATCAGTTGTAATGTTATGGTTTCTTTTTGGTGTGGTGCCATACTTGCACCTAGTAAACACTGCCACTCTAGTTTCAAAATAAGATTTTGTTTTCACTTCTCTCCAGTTGCCAAAGAAGCATCCAAAGAGCACCTGTGTAAACAACCCATGCTCTTCTCCTTATCTCTTCTGTAAACAAGCTGAAGCCTTTGAAGTGCAAAGTCAAAATGATCAAAGAGAAAAAAGAGAAAGCAATATTTCCAGGACTCAGCCTCCAACCTCAAGTGGCAGAGTAACTTCTTTTCCCTCTGATGTTACTACCCTCTTTATATTCCTTTTATATCTTCTTTTATTCCAGGCTTAAAAGAAACAAAATTCTTAAATGGAGCAAAATAAAGAGAAAAAAACCCTCCAAACCAATATTATAAAAATAAAGAAAAATATTTAATCCATAGGTAAAAAAAGAAATACAAGAAGAAAAAACAATACTTTCCCTTTAAAAAGTAGGAAATACTTGCAAAACTTCTGTCCATAAAAAAAAGGATAACACACTGTCCAATATAGCTTAATTTCACCACTTATTTTTCTTTTCTTTGCAAGTTTAATTTATCTTTGATTTTTGGGGGGCAGTCTCTTTTATAACAATAAAATTTCCTTACCAGATGGACACACTTCTCTTTCCGCTTTCCTCCCGTTGCGGAGCTATCCCAACTTCAGCAGCTTTTGGCTGCGCTTCTGTCGCTGGCAAGAAGAGATTCTCTTGGATCAATCAGGGACTTTGCGATGTCCCTGAGATCAGCAAGACGTACTCTTCCCTCTCACCGTCTCTTCGGGATGGTTTAGGTCTAAAAGGACCGTCCAGCGGCAAAAATATCGACGTCATGTCATTGCGACGTCAGCTTCTGTCTCCCCAATCTTGTTTTTTTCTTATTTTCCAACAACTCCTTGTCTCCAATTCTGTTTCCTTCGCAAAGTTTAATCTTGATTTGAGGGTCGAGTTTATTTTTCTTTCGGGACTAACTGGGTTGCCAGCAGAATTACAGGCAACCCTCGGTCACAGGTAACTCACCTGACCAATGTTTCATTTAACGTCAGAAATTTGAGGCTGGATTGTGGTCATAAGTCGAAGACTACTTGTTCACGTGGGAGTCAACAAAAGTCACAAAGATCCTGTTGTAACAGCTCACGGCTTCTTTTCCTTTAGATGTTTTTATCCTGTTTATTGTTTTTGTAAGCAACCCAATGTGGCTAATATATCTGATACTCCTTCCTTCTCCTCCCACAACAACCCTGTGAGGTGGGTTGGACTGAGAAACAGGGTGTGGCCCAAAGTCACCTGGCTGATTTTCCTGCTAAGGCAGGGCTAGAACTCACCGTCTCCTGGTGATTCGGTTCAAAGTAATCTAGTCAGTGTTCATGCCTAAAGGAAAACTATAACTCACCATCACCTGGTGCTTGCCCCAAAGTTATCCAGCTGGCTTTCCTGCCTAAGGCTGGACTAGAATTCATCCATCACCTGGTGAGTGACCCAGTCACCTAGTTGGCTTTCATTCCTAAGATGGAACTAGAACTCCCCCTCTCCTTTTGATAGGCCCAAACCCTTTCACTTGGTAGGCCTATAATTCCCCATCACCTAGCGATTGGCCCCAAGTCATCCAACTGGCTGTCTTCAAATTGCCAAATTGGATAAATGCTTTATGTCAACGGTGAGAATTTAGGACAATAATTCAGTCTGAAGCCTCCTGTGGACAAAAAGATAAAACAGGGGCGACATAAGGCCAATGAGGGCAGCATGAGTGATAATTTAATTTAATTTAATTAAGATTGGAGCTGGCTATCAACTATTGAAGCTTTTTCATATCCAATAATATACAAAAAGGAACAAACAATTAGATATGGTGAAATATTGAATGCAGAAGGTGAACTTAAATCTGTGCAAGAGTTGAAACAGGAAGGAATAGGAAGGAATTGCTTTTCATATGTGCAAATACAATCTAGATATGACAAAGACCGCAAAATGGAAGGTTTTTATGATAAAAAGACTGAGAGATAAAATTTTGATGGGTACTGATGAAAAAGTAATTAAAAAATTATACGGACACTTACTAGAGGTTAAGTTAAAAGAAGAATAAGTTAAAGGAACTATGATAGCTTGGGGGGAAATTTTGGACATGGGATTGAACTAGAGAAATGGCAGAAATTGTGGTCTCAAAATTGTAAAATGACAATGTCAACAGCATACAAGGAAAATTTGTATAAGATGTTTTAAAGGTGGCACCTATCCCCAACGAGAATAGCAAGAATGTCCAAAAACAAGTTGGAAAAGTGTTGGAAATGTCATCAGACACCGGGTTCATATTACCATACGTGGTGGACTTGTATAGAAGCTAAAAGATACTGGACTAAAATCCACGCGTGGTTGGATAAAATGATACAAAAACACATAGACTTTAAACCAAAAAATTTTTTTATTGGGAATCATACCAGAAACATATAATAAAGATCTGAAATATTTGATTGTAAATGTTTTAACGGCAGCTAGAATTGTATTTGCAAAAAAATGGAAAAAGGAGAAAATACCAATGCAGGAAGAAGTTATTTGAAAAATAATGGAATGTGCTGAAATGAGTAAATTGACATTCGAAATTAGAGAACAAGAAGATGAATAATTTTATAAGGTATGGGATTTGTTCTATCAGTGGTTAGATAAAAAAACATGGAAATGAAAATTTTTGGAGAAGCCTTTCACATTGTAAGAATAATAGAACGTGATAGGTGATATCATAAAGACATATTATCATTAAATAGATTTATAATAATGCAGCTGAATATTTGTATATATATGAATTGAATATCTAGAATATTTTGCTTAAAATGAAGGAATAACAATTGTAGCTGAACATATGATCTACAATGATAACAACGTACCTATGTATTCTTGATGGACAATCTGTGACTTTATATATAATTGAAAGCGGTGATGCACAAATGCTTGTAACCAAACGACATGCTATATGTATATGTAATTGATGATGGTTTTATGTTTCATGTTTTGTTTGTCTTTATCTAAAAATAAAAAAAAACTTTTATACAAAAAGAAAAGAATAGAGCTGGAAGGGGCTTTGGAGGTCTTCTAGTCCACCCCTCTGCTCAGAAAGGAGACCCTCTACCATTTCAAGCAAATGATTGTCCAATCTCCTCTTAAAAACCTCCAGTGATGGAGCACCCACAAGTTCTGGTGGCAAACTGTTCCACTGGTTAATTGTTTACACAATTACACAATTACACAATGGAATGAAGAATGAAGATCAGCACCACAACCACCGTTGCTGTTAGTGGTCTCAGGCGCAACAAAGGGTGCCAAAGAGAGCAGATTTTGCCCCAGATTGTTTAAGGAGGAACCTACTCTGAGGTTACACCTTGGCACAGATCCCTGACCCCTTCTGAGAGACGCAAATGGAGTTCATTGTAATTGTGCCAACCAACCACCCTGCGTGGGCCTACCAGGCGCAGGACTTGCTTCCTTCTCCTTCACTTCCTGATTGGCCCTGAACATGGAAGATAGAACGTAGAACATCACTGTTGGAAGGGACCTTGGAAGTTTTCTAGTCCAACTAGAAATATATATATCAGTGGTGGGTTCTGGATCTGGGCCGGCGTCCTCCACATCAATGTGTGCACTGCACGCGCACAGCATGTGCATGCGTCTTACCTTCCAGCGATACCTCCATGTGCCATGCCATGTGACACCTGTATGTGCCATGCGTGTGCGTGGAAGCACTGAAGGCTTTAAAGGAGCTCGGGCGAGCAAGTGGGCCCTCCGGAGCATCATACTGGAACAGTACCTGGTGCTCCCGGCAGGCACCGGTACGCCCGTACTGGGGCGTACCACCTGCAACCCACCACTGAGATATTTGAGTTATTCGGCGCTTCCGCATACGTGCACAAAGCGTACAGTGCCTGTGTGACGCTCTGCTGAGCAGCTGGAGTGTCATGGAGGCGTCATGGAGGCATCGCGGAGGCATCGCGGAGGTAAAGATGCATGTGAGTGTGCATGTGGGGGATGCTGGCCCCCATTGCACTGTACTGGTTACAATGGGATCCGGAACCCACCACTGAGATATATATATATATATATTATTAGCTTAGTGGCTAATACATCTGCCTAATATGTAATACAGCCCAGGTTCTAATCCCAGTAAGGGTATGGTTAGCTGATGAGAGCTAAATAGCTTGAAATAGATCTATACTAGTCTCCCTTTATTTATTTATCAGCGCAAATACAACACAAACATAGCAAGGGCAACATTAAAAATAAAAATATGGTTTTCTGCCTGGATGGTCTTCTGTAATGAGCCGAAGGACAGAAAGGGGGAGTAGTGAGCTCCCTCCCATATTTGGGCATACCAGGGGTTGTAACACAAATACATACCTATTTCCCTGGCTTAGCTGATAAGGAGGAGAGCCTGTGGCTTAGTGGCTAATACATCTGCCTAATATGTAATACAGCCCAGGTTCTAATCCCAGTAAGGGTATGGTCTAGCTGATGAGAGCTAAGTAGCTTGAAATAGATCTATATTAGTCTCCCTTTATTTATTTATCAGCGCAAATACAACACACACACACACACACACACACACACACCATCTCAGACAAATAGCTGTCCGGTCTCTTCTTCAAAACCTCCAGTAATGGAGCACCCACAACTTCTGATCGCAAGCTCTTCCGCTGATGAAGAGAGTGGGGAGGTTGTCCATTTATTTTCCAAAACACCCGAAGGCAAGACAGGTACCAACAGATGAAAACTAATCCAGGAGAGAAGCAACCTAGAATTAAGGAGAAACTTCCTAACAATGAGCACAATCAACCAGTGGAATAGAAGTTGCCTCCAGAAGTTCTGGGAGCTTCATCACTGGAGGCTTTCAAGAAGAGACTGGGCTGCCATCTGTCCTAAATGGCATAGACCAGAGAAGGCAAACCCTTTTCGCTTCGGTGCCAAAAGCACATGTGCCCAACCCCATAATTTAATGCCCCCCCCCCCACTGCTGCCCCGTGCATTTGCGCACGCCTTTCTTGGAGCCTGATGAGGGTGAAAACGGCCTCCTCCCCCCCCCCACCCCGAGACCCTCCAGAGGCAAGAAATGGCCCATTTTCTGACTTCTGGTGGGACCTAACTTCTTCGTTAGGTCCGTTTCCCCCCCTCCCCAGGCTCCAGAGAGATCTTGATTCTCTCTCTCTGTTGATGCAGCCTAGAACTGTGTTGGCTTTTTTTGGCAGCTGCTGCCCACGGCTGGCTCCTATTTAAGGAATTGTCCCCTAATTCTGTTTTGCGGGGAGGCAACAGAATTTCATTTTTAATGTGGACCAGTGTGCTCACAATAAAAAAATGACAATAAAGCTTATCTTATATCTATAATATATCATCTTATCTTCTTGTCTTTTTTTCCTTGTCTTACTTTATCCTACCCTACCTTATAATCAGAATAGAGCTGGAAGAGACCTTGGAGGTCTTCTAGTCTACCTCTTTGCTCAGACAGGAGATTGTTAGAGAATCGTAGAATAACAGTGTTGGAAGGGAGCTTGGAGGTCTTCTAGTCCAGCCCCCAGTTCAAACAGGAGATCCTTACAAAATCATAGAAGAACAGGAATGGGAGGGACTTTGGAGGTCGCCTAGCCCAACTCTCTACTCAAACAGGAGACCCTTGCAGAAAGAATGACAGAGACGACCTCGGAGGTCATCTAATTCAGGGGTCTCCAACCTTGGCAACTTTAAAACTTGTGGACTTCAACTCCCAGAATTCATCTCCCTGGTTGAGGAATTCTGGGAATTGAAGTCCACAAGTCTTAAAATTGCCAAGGTTGGAGACCCCTGGACTAGTCCAACCCCTTGCTCATGCAGGAGACCCTATATCATTTCAGACAATTGCCTCTAATCAATTGATCAATCGATTGAGTGATTGATTAGGTGCCCTCAAGTCTTTGTTGAGTCTTAGCCAACACCCTTGATGGGGTTTCTCCGTGGGCTTTTGTTCAGTTTAATCCATTTTTGTAGCCACCTATAACCACAACTTTGGGCAGCTAACCAAGTTAAACACAATAAAACCAACCCCCACCACAGTACACACCCTGACAGCCAAGGACAACAACAGGCACAATAATGCCATAGCTACCAACTCACAACCTCTTTTTTGTTTTGATTTTTAAAAAACTGTCTTCATTGTTTTTATAAATCACTCGAAGCACCAAATATATCTCAGATCCTTTTCTTTTCTATTTCCCCCACAGTTGCAATTTTGTGAGAGAGGGAGAGACAGAGAGAGAGAGAGAGATGGGCTGAAGTCACCCAGCCACCTTTCATGCCAAAGTCAAAACTAGAACTCACAGTCTCCTGGTGACTGGCCCATGGCAACGTAGCAGGCTTTCATGTTTAAGGCAGGACGAGAACTGACTGCCCCCTGGTGATTGGCCCAAAGTCACCCAGCTGGGTTTCATGCCTAAGGTGGGACTAGAACTCACAGTCTCCTGGTGTCACATCAAGGTCACCCAGCCAATTTTCATGCCAAACCTCAAACTAGAACTCACAGTCTCCTGGTGATTGGCCCATGGTAACCGAGCAATCTTTCTTGCCTAAGCTGGGATTATAACTCACCATCTCCTGGTGTCACGTCAAAGTCACCCAGCCAATTTTCATGCCAAACCTCAAACTAGAACTCACAGTCTCCTGGTGATTGGCCCATGGTAACCGAGCAATCTTTCATGCCTAAGCTGGGACTAGAACTCACCGTCTCCTGGTGTCACGTCAAAGTCACCCAGCCAATTTTCATGCCAAACCTCAAACTAGAACTCACTATCTGTTAGTGTTTGGCCCATAGTAACTCCGCAGGCTTTCATGCCGAAGGCAGAACTAGAACTCACCCTCTCCTAGTTTTTCGGCCCGCACCTTCACCCCTCCACCAAAATGCCTCATTTATATCCCTGTTTGGGGGAATGTATTTTTTCTCTGGACTGCTACTCGACACTTCACAACTCTAACGCAAAGACGGGAGGTCCGGCACAAGATTATTTAAGGTCTCCTACTCTGAGGTTACACCTTGGCACACATCCCCAACCCTCCTGAATGGAAAGAAACGTAGGTGACTGTAATCTACCTCCACCACCTTCTATGAGTCTGCCAGGTGCAGCACCTGTTTCTTTGTCCTGCAGTTTCCCACCTGAACAAAACAGTTTTTGATTGGCCCTGCTTTGTCTCAGCCCTCCCACCCCCCCAAAGTGTCAGATTGTGTAGGAAGGACCTCAGAAAATTCAGTGTGGAAAACCCCTGGCTATCCACCAGCGAGTGGACAACTTCAGCATCAGGGCATAAAAGGAGAGTGCTTGGTCCTGAGGACCACATCGGCTGTGGAGCTCCTTAGTGGAAGAAGGAAGGATGGACGGGTTCTTCTGGAAGATCTGGCTGGTGGTTGGAGCCCTTACAATCAGTGGGACCTCCTCACTTCCACACAAACCACTGACTTATGACAAGGCCGTGGAGCTTGGCGTGGCCATCTACAATAGCAAAGCAGGAGAAGACTCCCTCTACCGACTCCTGGAGGCTGTTCCTCAGCCTGAGTGGGTAGGTACCCTGTGGTTCAGGTCCGCGATGGACTTGGTCCTGTCCTGTTTAGAGCCTTTGTAGAGTAGACCCATCCCTTGTGGGAAGGAGTCCAGAGGGACAACTGAAAAAGAGAGGCCCACCCATCAGCTGTGGACCTCCAAGGCAGAGGAACCAACGATGGAAGGGAGCTTCTGGAAGACATTGATGGTGGTTGGGGGCTCTCTCACACACAAGAGTGTGGGATCCCTTCACTTCCAACAAACCACTGACCCATGACAAGGCTGTGGGCCTTGCAGTGACCATCTACAATAGCAAAGCAGGAGAAGACTGTGCATACCAACTTCTGGAGGCTCCAGATTGGGTACATACTCCTCAATTCAAGTCCATTGTGGGCTTGTTTAGAGCCTTTTGTAGAGAAGACTGATCCCTGAGGGACAGCAGTGAGCCAGTGAAAAGAAAAATGGGGATCCATCCATCTTGTTCTCCTATCATGGAGATCTTGAAGAGCATCTATGGTCAATCAGGATGATGGGTATGGATTCCAGAACCTGTATGGACTCCGCTCTGTAGCCACATCCTGGTGGCTCCATCAAGAGTCGTTCCACATAGTTCCAAGATAAGGTGGGAGGAAGGTCAGGTGGCCTCCACACTAATCATCTGCTTGACTTGAGTGTCTTGTTTCAGGATACCAGGTCTGAAAGCAATCAAGAGCTGAACTTCACCATGAAGGAGACGGTGTGTCCAGTGGAAGACGAACATTCCTTGGAGGAATGCGACTTCCAAGAAAATGGGGTGAGTGGTGGATGCCAACCTCAACTGGCAATGTTTCTAGCCCATGGGACATCCGTAGGGTCTTCTGGGCAGAGATGAACCTGGACTCCATCCCCACTGAGTTGAGGAAAAAGCATACCTGAGGCTGCCTCTTTCTCTTCTACCTCTGTCTTGTGTCTCTTCTCTGTTCTCCAACTCAACACTTAGGCCCAACACCATGGATAGAGAAGGGATCCCAACACTTGAACCCTTCAACGATTGTTTCTGTCCCTCTAAGGAGACTGAGGCAGAGGTTATCTAATGAAGGACACAATTGAAGCAATCTCCGTGGCAAAGCAGGTGGTGGCATCTGCAAAACCAATTCTGGGAGATAGACAGCTTGATTCTTTCTGTGTTTTCTTTTCCCTACGCAGGTGGTCAGACAATGCAGAGGCTACTACTTCTTTGAGGAGAGGCCCCCGGTGATTGTACTCACCTGTGTAACTGTGGGTGGACTGGAGGAGAAGAAGAGAGAAGAGGAGAAGAAGAAGAACGAAGGGAAGGAAGCAGAGGAGAAACAGGAGGAGAAAGTAAGAACTCAGTGCGATGCATGGGGACTCCTGCCATGAGCCTGAAACCTAGAAGGAGGGTTGAACCATTTGCAAGGGGGAGGAGACTCCATCTCAGCTGAGGTCCTACTTTTGCCGCACCTTTTAGAGAAGAGATTCCACCTCAATGGCATCTCCCAAGCTTTGGCTCCTCCTGAACCAACAACCAGCCCAATGTTGAGACACGCTGGAAACATAATTAAGTCATTTCTGGAAACCATAGAAATTAGTAGCGCAGAGCTGAACTGACAGGTCCTTACTGCTTTCCGAGCTTGGTGGGTTTCTTCCAGATGTTTCATGACCCAACTAGAGAACATCATCAGGGCTAGAAGGGAGGGAGGGTTTGAAGGGAGGAGGAGGAGGTGGAAAAAGCAGAAGAGGAGGATTTGGAAGGGAAGGAAGAGGACTGTGGGGTCCTTGGTGCTCTCTGAGCTTGATGGCTTTCTTCCAGATGTTTCATGACCCAACTAGAGAACATCATCAGGGCTAGAAGGGAGGGAGGGTTTGAAGAGAGGAGGAGGAGGTGGAAAAAGCAGAAGAGGAGGATTTGGAAGGGAAGGAAGAGGACTGTGGGGTCCTTGGTGCTCTCTGAGCTTGATGGCTTTCTTCCAGATGTTTCATGACCCAACTAGAGAACATCATCAGGGCTAGAAGGGAGGGAGGGTTTGAAGAGAGGAGGAGGAGGTGGAAAAAGCAGAAGAGGAGGATTTGGAAGGGAAGGAAGAGGACTGTGGGGTCCTTGGTGCTCTCTGAGCTTGATGGCTTTCTTCCAGATGTTTCATGACGCAACTAGAGAACATCATCAGTGCTAAAAGGGAGGGAGGGTTTGCAAGGAGGAGGAGAAGGAGAAGAAGGAGGAAGAGGAAAAGGTAAGAAGGTGGTTTGATGGATGCAACCTTGTTCTGATGAGCTCTAAACCTAGAAGGAAGGGTAGAACCATTTGCAAGGGAGAGGAGACCCCATCTCACCTGAGATCCTACATTTGCCGCAGGTTTTAGAGGAACATATGTACATAGATAGATATAAGATGTATTGTATAGAAATAAGTACATTGAAAGAGCAATATGTATAGAAGAAATATAACTATAAATTACCATATTTGTAGATGAAGTGTGTGGTTATACACGTACAGATAAAAAGAGTATAATGGAGGCTTACTGATGTGGAAATGTTGCAAAGATGATATTTGTGTTTAAAAAATGGGGGGGAAAACTGTTTAATAGAAATATTTTTTTTAAAAAAGAGAGAAACGCAGGTTTAAAATGGAGTTGCTGAGAAGGGGGGAGGGGAAGAGGTGGGTTTTACATATTTTTACCACCGGTTCGCCATGCAGTGAAAATGCGAGCAGGCGCAATGCGTGTGGCCTTCCGTGCGTGCGCTTTGCTCACACATGTGGCTTGCATGCATGTGCCTGGCTTAGAAAACGTGGTCAAATAGTATGGCCCAGGGCTGCCACCTGCAGGTTGCCCCTACTGGTTTGCCAGAACCGGCCCGAACTGGCTGAATACCACTACTAGTAGGGAGCTTCAGGAAGGAGATTCTGCCCACTTCTGGGGCACAGAAGACGATGGGTGAGAGTTTAGCTCAAATGTTTCACCTTTCAGCATGAGTTCTAGTCCGGCCAAAGCCAGTTGCGTGACTTCAGGCCAATTGCCAGGAAATTGTGAGTTCTAGTCCTTCTTTAGGCATGGAAGCTGACTGGGTGTCTTTGGACCAATCACCCAGAGACAGTGAGTTCTAGTTCTGCCTTATGCACAAAAGCTGACCAGGTGATCTTGGGTCAATCACCAGGAAATGGTGAGTTCTAGTCCTGCCAAAGGCATGAAACTGGCTGGGTGTCTGTGGGCCAACCACCAAGAGACGGGGAATTCTAGACGAACTGTAATTCTGTTCATGGCCCATTTAGGCCAAAAAGAATAGAAAAGAAAAGCAGAAAGGAGAGGAAATGTGATCCTAAAATCTAGATTAAAATAAAGCGGAGGAAACAGAATGGGGGAGAAGGGAAAAGCAGGGCAGAAGCTGAGCAGGGAAGCAGAAAGGGGAAAGGGCTGGATGGACAACCCCCGGGGGGGCCAGCCCTTGGGGACCCAGCACTGACCCCCATCCCTCTCCTCCTCTCTAGGATCAGCCCAGGAGGGTCAAGAGATTCAAGAAGTTTTTCAAGAAGATCAAGAAAGGAGTCAAGAAAATCGTCAAGAAAACCAAAGTGGCCCTTGGTGCCCATTTCCGCTGGTAACCGATGAGGATCCAGAAAGTCTCTGATCTCTGATCCCAGAAGAATTTCCATCATGGGAAAAGATAGGGATTCCCGGTTTCTACTTCCTAAACCTACATTGAAAAACCAACACAATTTGGGCTGGCTAAATGATTAAATTACAATTTCTCCAGTTTGTTGTACATTTTCCCTGTTTTGTGGCCCGTCAGTGGCCAAGCGGAGCTGGCAGCAGATTCAGAGAGTGAGGAGGCTGGGGAGGAACATGGGCCAGTCCTGGAGTCTGGGGGAGGCTCAGATGAGGGCTCTGTGTCGGAGGCAGAGAGGGGGCCAGGGCCAGATGTCCAGTTATCAGCTGCCTTCAGAGTCAGACATTAGTGGGGCAGAAGAACAGCGGGGGCCTGTTCCCAGTGTGCACATGCGCAGAGCTGCCAGAGGAAGGGAAGAGCTAAAGAACAGGGGTCGACTTGGGAGTAAGGCCACAGATGGACGATGAATGGCCCCTCCCAGAGGAAATAAAAGAGGAGCAAATGGGGAGTGGAGTTTGCAGGAGACCATTAGTTCGCTTAATTGGTTCGTGACTCCCCGAGACTCCTGGCCAAGTTCTGCAGAGATCGGCCTGGCAGCTCTCCAAGCCAGAGAAGGTCTGTGACTGTAAATCCTCCTTTGAAAGACTTTGCTGAATGTGAAGGAGCAGAATTCACAGTCAATTAATAAAAGGGGTTTTTGTCGGGATAAGGAGTTTGCTTCATGCTCTCGGAAAGCCTCAATCAGAACACCCTGCACTTTATAAGCGCAACCACAAAGTCATAACTCCGAGGTGATCTTGGAGAATCCAAACCCAGAGGTAGTCCTCGACTTATGACTGTTCATGAGGAGAAATTTCCTGACAGTTAGAACAATTGATAGGTGGAACAGAAGTTGCCTCCAGAAGCTGTGAATGCCCCAACACTGGAAGTCTTTAAGAAGATGTTGGATAGCCATTTGTCTGGAACGGTATAGGGTTTCCTGCCTAGGCAGGGGGTTGGACTAGAAGACCTCCAAGGTCCCTTCCAACTCTGCTATTGTATTGTATTTAGTGACCATTCCAAGTTATGTCAGCACTGGGAAAAAAGTGATTTATGGCCCTTTTTTCACATTTCCACGGCTTCTGTGGTCCCATGTAGCAATTGGCTCACACAGCTAGCCCTTGACTTACAATGGTCTGTTTAGTGACCGTTCAAAGCTACAATGCCATAGAAAAAAATGACTTAGCACTGTTTTTCACACTTACGACCGTCGTGGCATCCCCACGGTCATGTGATCAAAATTCAGATGCATGGCAGCTGACTCATATTTACGATGGTGTTACAGGGTCCCAGAGTCGTGTGATCATGGGGAAGCTTGATTCATTTAACAACCGTGCGACTAACTTAACAATTGCAGGGATTCACTTAACTGAGGCAAGGAAGGCAGTGGGAAAAACTCACTTAATGGCTGTTTGATTTAGGAAGAGAAATTTTGGGCTCAGTTGAAGTCATAAGTCGAGGACTACCTGTATTATGGCAGGCAGAAGATGCGAGTTAGGGAAAAAAGTCGAAGGAAATGGGGAAATTGGCAGAAATGTTTGTAAGGCCGCTTTTAAAAAATGTAAATAAATGCCGAACAGAGCAGGACAGAAAGTGTCTTTCCTTTGTAAAAAAAAACTCCAACTTTTGTTCATAGCGAAAGTGGTTTGTACATCCTTCCTCTCATTTGTTCCCCATTTCTCTTGTTTTGCTTCTATTTCAACAGTTTCTGTTCCTTTATTCCCAATTCTTTCCCCTTTATGAGATTTTTATGTAGATTGTGGTACAGATGCGCCTTGAGTTACAATTCGTTCAGCGACCGTTTGAAGTTACAACGTCCCAGAAAAAAGGAACTTATGAGTGTTTTTCACACTTATGACCATCGCTTCATCCCTGTGGCCGATAGTCAGACATTTGGCAACTGGCTCACATTTACGACAGTTGCAGATTCCCACGTGATCCCATTTTGCGCCCTTCCGGCACGCAAACTGTTGGAATTCATTGTTGGAATGCAATGCAACAAGTACAGTAGTATTCAGCCAGTGGATGGCAGTGTTTAAAAGTTGGGCTCTATGGTATATATGCTCTTTTGTGCTAATCAGAGTTTCTTTTTTTTTTTTTTTTTTTTTTTTTATTAAAAGAGTTTTGTACAAACAAATTTTCCCCCTTTTCACCCCCCCCCCTCCATACAATATAAATCTCATACAAATGCTATACCCCCCCGCAAAAATTCACATTCAAATATTATACCAAACACTTTACCCCCTCCCCACCCCCCATCTTAAAATAGATTACTCATAACCCCTCTCCTCCCAACAAAAACTATAGAGATTAGTCTTAAATTAATAATAACACATTGATCATTTTCTAAGCTAATTTAACATCTATAACTCTTAATATAAATTTCTCCTAGCCTAACAATGTTTCATTAGTCCCATCTTCTAATTTATTCATACATATATATTACCCCACCCTCCACCCTAACCCTCCCCCACCTCCCGCACAAACCCACCCCCCTGACTTCCGCTGTATACCACTCTAATAATTCCAAACATCCCATATACTATTTACTCTGATCATCTATCGGTCTAAACATTCTTACCTAAAGGCTAGATAATAACTCCTAGTCTGGTATTTATTCTGTATATAATCAATCCATTTTGCCCATTCCTGTGTGTAATCCTCCTGTTTCTGAGCTTTTAAGAAAGCTGAAATTTTTGCCATTTCTGCGAACCCCGCCACCTTCTGAATCCATTGATCAATTGTTGGCAAAAAATCTTTTTTCCAATGTTGCGCAATCAACAACCTAGCTGCTGTAACCATATACAAGGCCAATTTTATTTCCCCTTTGGTAAAATCCTTAACTATACCCAATAAAAACATTTGTGGAGTGAATTGTATTCTTTTCTTAAATACATTCTGCATAACCCACCATATTTTTATCCAAAAAGCTTTAACCTTGTTGCAAGTCCACCATACATGAAAAAAGGTAGCATCTAGACACCCGCATCTCCAACATTTTGGTTGAACATTTGGGTACATGCATGATAATTTTTTAGGATCTAAATACCATCTGTAAAACATTTTATAAAAATTCTCCCTTAAATTCTGTGACTGTGTAAATTTAACATTCTGAACCCATATTTTTTCCCACGTTTCCAACATAACCACTTCCCCAAAATTCTGAGCCCATTTAATCATACAATCCTTAACCAATTCACTTTCTGAGTCTCTTTCTAACAGTACATTATATATTCTTTTAACTTGTTTTGGACCAGTCTCTTTTATCTGCTTAATCAGTTCCACTTCTTTATCCATAAAGCCGACCCTACGATCTTCTTCCCATCTCTTCTGAAGCTGTATGTAATGTAACCAATTTAAAGTAATTCCTTCTTCCAACAGCTGTTCCAAAGTTTTTAACTTCCATTCGCCCCCATCAGCAATAAGCACATCTTTATATAAACAACCCCCGAGTGACTTAATATTCATAATCCCCATGGTGTCTGCAAGATCCAACCAAAGCGGTATTTTATAATCCCAATTGGGCCGGTGCTTCTTCCATATTCTCATCAAGGCACTACGGAGAACATGGTTGTTGAACACTTTATCCACCCTGTCTTCATAAAAAAGATATGCATGCCATCCCAGAACAAGATCATGGCCTTCTATATTAAGCAATTCCATTTTTGTTTTCCCAAACCAATCTGCTACATGCGTTAATACCGCAGCTTCATAATACAATCGAAGGTTTGGGAGTCTGAGGCCACCTCTTTCACGTGTATCTTGCATAATCTTCATCTTTACTCTCGGTTTTTTCTCCTTCCAAACAAATTTATTTAATGTTGTTTGCCAATTTAACAAGGTTTTATCTGACTTGAGCACCGGAATCATCTGGAATAGAAAGATAAATCTAGGTAGAATGTTCATTTTAATTGCTGAGATCCTTCCAAGCAAAGACAATCGTAACTTTTTCCACGCTTCAAGATCTTTCTGTATCTTTTGCCACAACACTTCATAGTTATTTGAGAAAAGTTTTGTGTTTGATTCTGAAATTTGTATTCCTAAATATTTAACTTTAGAAACTATTTCAAAACCTGCTAAACTTACAAGTCTCTTTCTTTGAGTCTCTGTCATGTTTTTAACCATCATTTTCGTTTTGTTTTGATTTAGTCTAAACCCAGACACCATGCCAAATTCTATTATGATATTTTTCATCTGGATTATTGATTTCAAAGGATGTGAAAGGGTAACAACCAGATCATCGGCGAATGCTCTAGTTCTGTATTCCTTTTGCCTGATAGCTATGCCATCTAAGGATTTTGAGTCGCGAATTGCGTTCAACAAGACTTCCAAAGTTAAAATAAATAACAATGGGGATAATGGGCAACCTTGTCTTGTGCCTTTTTGTATCTCGAAAGTTGTTGACAAATTTCCATTAATAATAAGTTGTGCATTTTGTTGCTGATAAATTGCTCCAATCGCCTGCCGCAATCGTGGTCCCATATCCATCTTTTCCAAAGTCTTGGTTAGAAAGTTCCAATTCACTCGATCGAAGGCCTTCTCTGCATCCAAGAAAACCAGCACTGCAGAGATCTGCTTATTCTTATCAAGATAGTCAATTAAATCTATGAGTTGCCTTACATTCTCCTTCATATGTCTGCCTTCAATAAATCCTGCTTGATCATGATGAATAATCTCTTGAATAACCGGCATCAATCTGTTGGCTAATACTTTAGCAAATATTTTATAATCTGTGTTCAGAAGAGATATCGGCCTGTAATCCTCTGGTTTCTTAGGGCCCTCTTTATCTTTAGGTATCAATGAGATAAAAGCCGCTTTCCATGAGAGAGGTATTTTACCTCCTTGTTGTATATTACAAAATAGTTGTGTAAGATATTCAATCATTTCCAGTTGTAAAGTTTTATAATACATTGCAGTCAAACCATCAGTCCCTGGAGCCTTAGCTAATTTAAGTTGATTTATAACTAAAGTGATCTCATCAGCGGTTATAAGACGTTCCAAATTTGCCTTTTGAAGCACAGAAATTTTTGCAACCCTTTTTCCTTCCAAAAAATCATCTATTAACTTGTTCTGTATATTATCCTGTACATATAGCTTAGTATAATAGTCCACAAATGATTTTTTAATCAACTCTTGTTGATATACCATCTTCCCTCGAAACTCAATTTTATCAATAATTCTATCATTCATATTCCTTCTCAAAGTATATGCTAACCATCTACCAGGTTTATTAGCGTTGGCAAAGGTGTTATGTTTAGCAAATTGCAAATTGGTTGCTGTTTGTTCTGCTATAAGCATCTGAAATTGATCTTTCAACAGCTTTAGCGCCATCTGGAGCGCCTGGTCATTCGGGTTTATTATAAGCAGCTGTTCTTTACGTTTTATTTCATCTTCCAATTCCATTCTCCTTTTCTGTCTAATTTGTTTGTGTTTAAAGTTCATATGTATCAGGACCCCACGCATATAAGCTTTACTTGCATCCCAAACTATTTCAATGGGAGTGCCCTTATTCATATTAAAACTGAAAAATTCCTTCATGTGTTTTTTAAGTTCATCAACATTTTTTTCATATCTAAATAAATTTTCATTTAC
>NW_028113517.1:0-12500 GCF_964273705.1 Natrix helvetica
GTGCTGGCCGTTGCACCTGGAGAGTGGTGGGTGCAAAGCCTTGCGGTTGTTGAATACTGCTGCTGAACATGGAGGGTCAACTAAGCCATGGAAGCAAATTGCCAGTTGAAGCTTTTTCTTCCTCTATCAGATGCAACACGGGAGCCCGGAGCCTTCCTCTGCCTCTTCTCCAGGGAGGGGCTTGGAGAGGAGAGGGGGGGGGGTTGAGGAGAAAGGCCTGGGCCCAAGGACAGGAGGGGCTGCCTGGCCTCCGATAATGACCCATAAATACATAATTGGGAAAGGCTAATGAAGAGAAAGGGCCAGTGGGGGGAATTGCATTAGAAGGCAGAACAAGAAGGGCTTCTGCAGGAGGAAGAGAGAGCTGGACCCCCCAAATGGACTCAGTTGCTTTCCGTCCTTCGGGAAATTAAAATCAATTGTCCTTCCTTCCTCCCTTCCTATAAAATCAAAATCCATCTTCTCTCCTCCCTTAATTCTCTCTCCCTTCTTCCCTCTAACCCCCTCTTCCTTCCTTCCTTCTTTCCTCCCTCCCTCCCTTCTCCCTCTCTTCCTCCCTCTAACCCTCTCTTCCTTCCTTCTTTTCCTCCCTCCCTCCCCCCTCCCTTCTTCCCTCTAACCCCCTCTTCCTTCCTTCCTTCCTTCTTTTCCTCCCTCCCTTCTCCCTCTCCTCCTCCCTCTAACCCCCTCTTCCTTCCTTCCTTCTTTTCCTTCCTCCCTTCTCCCTCTATTGCTCCTTCCTTCATTGGCTTCTTCCTTCTCTCCTTCTTTTTTCCTCCCTCACTCTCACAGAGGTGGATCTGAGAGGCCCCTGTTCTTGCTTCTTTCTCATTCTCCTGCATCCTCTCCCACTCCCTCCCACTCCGTCCTGAGCAGACTGCACTGCCCCAGGGCCAAGGCTCAGGGCTGCCTCCCCCCACCCCAAAGGCCTCAGCAGCCCCACCCAGAGCAGCTCTGGGTGGTTCAGAGGGAGGGCTGGGGCTCTTTCCCTGCAGGCTCTGGGCCTCCCCCCTGCCATTCGCTTCCCACCTGTTGGCTGAGCCTCAAAGGGAGCAGGTGATAGGAGGTGGGTCTCCCCAAAAGGCAGCTCCCTCCCTGGAGACAAATCCTTCCTGGTCCTCCTCTGCCTCCCTTGCCCATCCCCTCCCCCTAAGGGAGAAGCCCCCTTGATTTCCTGCCTGCAGGAATTGGGAGGGGGGGGCTACTTTGCTCCAAGAAGATCCCAGCAATCTTTCTCTTTCTTTTTTCCTCTCTTTCTTTCTTACTTTCTTTCTTTCTCCTTCCCCCTCTTCCTCCCTCCCGCTTATGTCCTCTCATCCTCCCTCCTCTTTCTCTCTCTCCCTCCTATCTCTCTGTCTCTCTCTACCTTTCTCCCTCCCTCCTTCCCCCTTCTCCCTCCTATCTTTCTCTCCCTCCCCCGTTTTTCTCTCTTCCTCTGTCTTTATTTCTCCCTCTCACTCACTCACTCCTCTCTTTCTCCCCCTCCCCCTCTGTCTCTCTCTCTCTCTCCCACTTCTCTCTTTGCCTCTCCCTCTCTTTCTTTCTCCATCCCTTTCTCCCTCTCTCCTTTCTCTCCCCCCTCCCTCTATCTTTCTCTCCCTCTCCCACTTCTCTCTCTTCCTCTCCCTCTTTCTTTTTCCCTCTTTCCCTTTCTCCCTCCTTCATTTCTCCCACTCTCCTCTCTCCCTCCCTCTCTGTCTTTCTCTCCCTCTCCCACTTCTCTCTTCCTCCCCCTCTTTCTTTCTCCCTCTCTCCCTCCCCCTCTTCCTCTTCCTCTCTCCCTCTCCTTCTTTCTCCCTCTCTCCCTCCTCCCCCCCTCTGCCTTTCTTCTTCCCCTTCTCTGCCTCTTCCTCTCTCCCTCTCCTTCTCCCTCCCTCCCTCCCTCCCTCTCTCCGCCTTTCTCCTCCCCTCCCCCTTCTCTCCCTCTCTCTGTGCCTCCCTCTCTCCAGTCTCTCCTCCGGGCAGGGAGGGGCGCCAACCTCCCCGTCCGCCCCAGCTCCTCATGCCTGCTTGCAGCTGGCAGGGAAGCCGCCCGGCTGGCAGCAGGCCGGCTCTGGCAGCTCCGCGTCTCCCTCCCTCGGAGGATGCGCCTGGCTTCCCAGCCGAGCCCCAGCCCGCAGGGAGCCCTCTGGCTCCCGCTCAGCCGCCGGACGCTGCCAGGAGGACCCCGCCTGGCCCAGCACAGCCGCCCCTCGCCTCTCTCCTCTCGGGTTTGGGGGGCGGGGGAGGCGCAGGAAGAGCCTGAGCCCCCTGCCAGGACAGGCATTATCCCCCTCGCCTGTTGGGGGCTGACAGCCACTCTCCCCCTCCCCCCTCCCTCCCCATCAAGGGGGGCTTTGGCACATCCAGCCTCTCCTCCCCCTCCCAGGCGGGTCCCGGCCCCCCTCCCTCAATGCTGGGATTAAGGAGCCGGAGTTGTGCAACGAAGAGAAACCAGCATCGCTCCGTCTTCCCGCAGCTTTGGGGTCCGTCAAGCGTGGTGGCGAGGGGAGGGGGAGGGGAGCGGGGGGAAGGGAGCCATCTCTCCCCTTGGTAGGTGGGTGGCGGACTAACCTTTGCTCCGCAGGCAGAAAACCTGATTAACGGGGCTGGGGGCGGGGAGAGGCGCCTGTCCCCCCTTCCCTTCCCGGCCAGCGCCCCTCGCCCCTCTCTTTGGGACAAAGACCCGGCTGCCTCCCTCCCTCCCTCCTCCCTCCCGGGGGTCCCAGCTGCCCCTCCGGCCGTCCCCTTCCCCGCTTTGCCGAGGCGGCGGCCGCTGCCCAACGAGAGAAAGAGAGGCACCGGCGGGGAGCGCCCGGTGGGCGAGGGGCGGGCGCGGGATGCCAAACTCATCCAGCAGTTCGCCGTCATAGCAACCGCCCGGGGTTGGAGTCGGGGGGGGGGTGGAGGTGGTGGAAGCGGCGCTGGGCATCGCTTCTGGGGGCTGGCATCATGGGTGCCCGCGGCGCCTGGCAGGCTGAGGGTCTTTGGGGCAGGCTTTTCCTTCCAGCCAGCGCGAAGGGAAGGGGGAGAGCAGACCCCTGTTGGGGAGAGGGCGGCTAGCAGGGACTGGGGCGAAGGAACCGCTCCTTGTACCCGAAGCTCCCTTGAAGGCTGGGGGGGGGGGGGGCTGGCATGGGCACAAGGCACAACCGGCCAGGGGAAGAGGAAGAGGAAGAAGGCTAGGGCGTTGGGGGGCAGGGGTGGCCTTCCAGCCAAGGCGGGGCGGGAGGGGGCTGGGAAGAGGAAGATCAGATCTCCAGAGAGGTGGGGGCTGGCATGGGCACATGGGACGCCTGGCAGCCTGGGGGAGTTTCCAGGCAGGGAGGAGGAAGAGGAAGGAGATGGGCTGAGAAGAGTAGACCCCCAAAACAACTAGGGGGGGCTGGCAGGGGGAAGGGGCATCTTCTTTGACCAAGGGCTTTCTCGCCACCTGGGGAGGGCTGGCATGGCACAAGGGACACCTGGCAGGGTTTCCTTCCAACCAGGGCAGGGGAAGAGGAAGAGGGCTAGACAGTTGGGGGGGGCAGGGGTTTCCTTCCAGCCAGGGGTGGGGTGGGGAAATGATGGAAGAAGAAGGCTGGGACGAGATCAGATCAGATCTCCAGAGAACTGGGGGCTGGCAAGGGCACAAGGGACGCCTGGCAGCCTGGGGGAGTTTCCAGGCAGGGAGGAGAAAGAGGAGGGTGATGAGCTAGGAAGAGTAGTAGACCCCACAGAGAACTTGGGGGGGGGGGCTGGCAGGGGGGAGGGGCTTCTCCTTTGACCAAAAGCTTTCTTGCCACCTGGTTGGGGGGGGGGCTGGCATGGGCACAAGGGGGGCTTTTAAGCAAGGGGGACAGTGGTGGCAGAAGAGGTCTAGGAAAGCAGCGAACAGACTCCAACAGAATTGGGGTGGGGGGTGGGGGGCTAGACGGAGCTGGGAGGAAGAAACTGCTCTTTGTGCCCAGGTCTTCCTTGCAAGGGCACCAGTAGCACCTGGCAGCTTGGGACGGGGAGGGGGGGTCAGGGGCATGCATTTTCTTCAAGCCAGGCTGGAGGAGGAGGAGGAGGAGGGAGACGGGTTTGGAAGGGGCAGAGAACAGAGCCCCCCCCCCAGTGGGCGGGGGGGGGGGGCTGCCAGCAGCTGGCCTTCTCCAGGGTTTTCCTGCAGAGCCTCTGGGCAGCTCCAGCCGTCTCCTCCTCCTCCTCCTCCTCCTCCTCTTCCCCACCACCACCTTAGCAACAGGAGGAGAGACACACCGGGCAGATTTGGGGAGGGCGCAGCCTCTGATTTGAGGATAGTAAGCTGGGCTGGAAGGAGAGGGGCTCTTGAGGGTCTCCGGGGCTGCTCAGCCGCACACAAAGGCAAAGATTTAGGATGGGGGGGGCATCGGGGTCAGGGGGGCAAGATTTGCACCCCCACAAAACCTGCCAGGTTACTTCCCAGGCCACCCCGATCAGCAGCCGTCCCCCCCCCAGCCCAGTCCTCCAAGTGGCTCTGTGTCTTTGGGGGTCTTCAGACAGGCACAGAACGGGCCGTCCCATCGCTTGTGGCTAGATTGCAGGCGGTCCTCGCCTTACGACCACAACTGAAGCCCAAATTTCCATTGATAAGCATGGCAGTTGTTAAGTGGGTTTTGCCCCCTTTTATGGCCTTTTTCCCTCTAACCCCCCCTTCCTTCCTTCCTTCCTTCCTTCCTTCCTTCTCCCTCTCTCCCTCCCTTTAACCCCCTCTTCCTCCCTCCCTCCCTTCATTCCCTCCTTCCTTCCTTCTCCCTCCCCTCCTCCCTCTAACCCCCTCTTCCTTCCTTCCTTCCTTCCTCTCTCTAACTCCCCCTTCCTCCCTCCCTCCCTCCCTCTAACCTCTTTCTCTTTTTTTCTTTCTTTCTTCCTTCTTTCCTTCCTTTCTCCCTCTTTCCTTCCTTCTTTTCTCCCTCTTTCCCTCCCTCCCTTCCCTCCTTCCTTCCTTCTCCCTCCCCTCCTCCCTCTAACGCCCTCTTCCTTCCTTCCTCCCTTCCTCCCTCTCTCTAACTCCCCCTTCCTCACGCTAACCTCTTTCTCTTTCTTTCTTTCTTTCTTTCTTTCTTTCTTTCTTTCTTTCTTCCTTCCTTCCTTCCTTCCTTCCTTCCTTCCTTCCTTCCTTTCTCCCTCTTTCCCTCCCTCCCTTCCTTTTTTGTCCTTTCTCATCCTGGTTGTTGACTGAATCCCTTCAGTTGTGATGTTAGTAACACCCGGTTGTTAAGGGGGCCTGGCCATCCCGCTGACTATGCGGGTTGAGTGGATTTGGCTCTGTTTTATGACCTTCCTTGCTGCCGTTGTTCAGTGAATCTGGTTTCCCCCTTGACGTGGCTTGTCAGAAAGTCGCAAAAGGGGATCACATGACCCCCACCCCCACCCCCAAGGACACTGCGACCGTCATAAATGTGAACCAGTTGCCAGTCTGAATTTCCATCATGGGACTGGGGATGCCCAACGGTTGTAAGCGTGAAAAACAGTCAGAAGTCCCTTTTTCAGGGCTGCTGTATCTTCAAACGGTCACTAAAAGGAATGGTTGTAAGTTGAGGACAAGACCCTGAATTATTCAGATGAAATGGGCTCTGTGTGTCACGAAGCGTTCAGGATCGTCTTCACAACCGCGACCCACTCCGAGGTCTGATCTGCTGCTGTCTTGGGGGTGGCAGACAGTATCCCAGCTGGGGACTTGCCAGGGGTCCCCCTTTTATTCAAGAATGTTAGGGGTAAACAGAGGAGACCCTCTCAAAAAACATGGATGAAAACAATAAGACAAAGTCTTATTTGTTGAGACTCTGGAAAGAGTGCAGAGAAGAGCAACAAAGATGATTAGGGGACTGGAGACTAAAACATATGAAGAACGGTTGCAGGAACTGGGTATGTCTAGTTTAATGAAAAGGAGGACCAGGGGAGACATGATAGCAGTGTTCCAATATCTCAGGGGTTGCCACAAAGAAGAGGGAGTCAAACTATTTTCCAAGGCACCTGAGGGTAGAACAAGAAGCAATGGGTGGAAACTAATCAAGGAGAGAAGCAACTTAGAACTGAGGAGAAACTTCCTGACAGTTAGAACAATTAATCAATGGAACAACTCCAAACGTTGTGAATTCTCCAACACTGGAGGCTTTTAAGAATCTGGACAGTCACTTATCTAAAATATTATATGTTCTCCTGCTTGAGCAGGGGGCTGGACTAGAAGACCTCCAAGGTCCCTTCCAACTCTATTATTCTAGTCAATGGGGACAATTGATTTGTGCCTTCAGAAGTTGTGGGTCTCCATCACTAGCAGCTTTTAAGAAGAAACTGTCTGAAATGGTATAAGGTCTCCTGTTCAAGCAGAAGGGTGGACTAGAAGACCTCCAAGGTCCCTTCCCACTCTACTATTCTAGTCTAGGTTCTATGATTAAAGGCCTGGAGACAAAAACATGAAGGACAGTTGCAGGATTTGGATTGGGCCAGTTTAGAGAAAAGAAGAATTAGGGGCGACATGAGGGTAGGATCCCAGTATTTGAGGGGCTGCCTCCTCAAAGAAGAGGTGTGTGTGTGTGTGTGTGTGTGTCAATTTATTGCCCAAAGCATTTGAAGGCAGAACCAGAAATAATGATTGGAAACTCATCAAAGAGAGAAACAACCTGGAACTAAGGAGAAACTTCCTGACAGTGAGGACAATTAACCAGTGGAACTGCTCGCCACCAGAAGTGGTGGGTGCTCCATCCCTGGAGGATTTTAAGAAGAGACTGGACAGCTGCTTGTCTGAAAGGGCCTACGGGGTCTCCTGCCTTGGGCAGGGGGCTGGACTAGAAGCTCTCCAAGGCCCCTTGCAGCCCTCGGAGTCTAGGACGTCTCCTGCCCTTCCCTTGGCAGGAACAAGCCCTGCAGACGGGGTGTTAATCTCCGAGTGGGCTAATCCCAGCTGGCATGCAGGGGCTGATCCGGAGAATGCCAGGCGCTGGCAGCACAGAAGGGCTGGTGCTTCGCTTTCTTTTCGCATTGCTAGCCAAGCCGTTGGACAGGAGAAAGAGGCTCCGGGGGAGGGGACAGGGGAGTGGGCCAGGGCTGGTCCCGCTGCCCCCTTGGCAGCCTTCCTGCCCCTGGGCAGCCCTCCATCCACCCCCTTGCTAGGGGGATGGGGTGGGGGGGAGAGAAAAGGGCCTGGAAACTGCAGCCGGATGGATGCTTGCAATCTTTCTCCACACTACCCCTTGCAACCATAGCAACAGACACATGTTCTGTCCCAGCTAGCGTCCGTAAGCCAGCCAGAAGGAGACAAGCAAAGATTAACCTCTTCCAGGCTGGGCATCTCTTAGGCTTTGCCTTGGCACCCCGTCCCATGCCCCAAGGCAAAGCAGGCGTGCCAGGAGAGGCAGCTGGGCACAGGGCATCCAGAACTGCTACAGGGTGGATTCCCGGTGCCTGCCTTTGCCAGGACCCCCCTCCAGATGAGGCTCAAGGCCAGCCCTTGGCCCAGCCCTGGTGTGGGAAGGGGAGGCCCTCGGAAAGGAACTCCCCCGGGTTTTCCAAACAAAATAACAAGATCGTGGAATCAGGGAGTCGGTGGAAGGGGAATGTGTGTAGCTCGGGGTTAAACTGCTAGGTCCTGGCAGGGTCTCTGGAGCTTGGTGGCGTTCCTGCAGACATTTCCTGACCCAGCTAGGGAACATCATCAGTGCTGGAGGGAGTGGGGTTTGCAGGGAGGATGGGGAGGAGGAGCAGAGAAGGAGGACTGTGCGGTCCTTGAAGGTCTCTGATCTGGGTTGTTTCCTCCAGACATTTCCTGACTCAACTAGGGAACTTCATCAGTGGGAGGAGGATTTAGGGAGGATGAGGAGCCAGGATGGGGGGGGGGGGGAAGAGGGGGAAAGGAGGGAGAGAGGGGGAGGAGGATGAGAAGGAAAATGGGGTCCTTGGTGCTCTCTGAGCTTGGTTATTTTCTTCCAGACCTTTCACGGCCTTACTAGGTAATATTATCAGTGCTAGAAGGGTGAGGTTTTGGGAGGAGGAGGAAGAGGGGAAGGGGGATGGGGAGGAAAGAAGAGGGGGGAGGAGGAGGAAACGACCGGTGGGGTCCTTGGTGCTCTCTGAGCTTGGTTATTTTCTTCCAGACCTTTCACGGCCTTACTAGGTAATATTATCAGTGCTAGAAGGGTGAGGTTTTGGGAGGAGGAGGAAGAGGGGAAGGGGGATGGGGAGGAAAGAAGAGGGGGGAGGAGGAGGAAACGACCGGTGGGGTCCTTGGTGCTCTCTGAGCTTGATTATTTTCTTGCAGACATTTCGTGACCCTACTAGGGAACATCATCAGTGCTGGCATAGAGTCATAGGATCATAGAATCATAAGGCTGGAAAGGACCTTGGGGGTCTTCTAGTCCAACCCCCTGCCCAAGGCAAAGGATTTTCCAGTTCTGTTTTGGAAAACCTCCAATGATGCTATTTCAGCCACTTGGTTCACAAGCCGTGCAGTTTTTGCAATCCAGGCATCCTGACGGATACAATTATTTTTAAGTAAGTCCTCCTTGCTTCCTTCTCATTGCTGATTTGTCTGGAAAAATCAACACGCAACACCTATTTCCCCACTTCCCAATAGGCACCCACCCAAAACATATGTTCCTTCCCCCCCCCCTCCATTGGAAATCCAGGGGGGAGGGGGGAGCAGAAAAACTCACCAGCATCACCTAAGCAAAGGTGTGAAGTGGGAAAATGCCAGCCATTTCACAGCAAGGCAGTGTGTGTGTGTGCGTGTGTGCGCGCGCGCGTGCCTCTGTTTGTGTTGGAGCAAAGGATTTTGGGTCTGTTGCCTCCTGCTCCCACACAATCCTGGGAGGCAAGCAGAATTGCGTACCCAGCTCCCCAAATTTCAGCTTGCGCCCAGCCTCACAATGACATCTACCCAGGTGGATGGAGTTGGGTGTTGTAGCCCAGGGAGCAACATCAAATGGGATTGTTGGCTGTCCTATTTAGAATAGAATAGAATAGAATAGAATAGAATAGAATAGAATAGAATAGAAAATAGAAAATAGAAAATAGAAAATAGAAAATAGAAAATAGAAAATAGAAAATAGAAAATAGAAAATAGAGTAGAGAACAGAACTGAACGGAGCAGAAAATAGAAAATAGAATGGAATGGAATAGGAATAGAACAGAACAGAATAGAATGGAATTTTTATTGGCCAAGTGTGATGGATACACAAGGAATTTGTCTTTGGTGCAGATGCTCTCAGTGGACATAAAAAGACAAGATACATTCATCAAGAATCATAAGGTACGACACTTAATGATAGTAAAAATAAGCAATCAGGAAACAATCCATATCAATATAAATCCTAAGGACACAAGCAGCAAAGTTACAGTCCTGCAGTCGTAAGTGGGAGGAGATGGGGGCTTAGGAGCGATGGGAAGATGAATAGGAATAGCAATTCAGCCTTAGTGAAGAATGGTTTGACAGTGGGGAGGGAATTCTTTGTTTAGCAGAGTGATGGCATTTGGGGGAAAAACTCTCCTTGTGTCTAGTTGTTCTGGTGTGCAGTGCCCTATAGCCTCGTTTTGAGGGTAGGAGTTGAAACAATTATATTCAAATATATTTCATTATTGAGTCTGTCCTCTGCAACCGTCTGGTTTGGCTCTGCAACCCAACAAGGCAGACGGAGACTTCAGAGGGTAATCAGAACGGCAGAAAAGACAATGGCTCCCAACCTGCCTTCCGCTGAGGACCTGCATGAGTCAGAAAGAGGCCCGTGAAAATATCTACAGACCCCTCGCATCCTGGACGGATAGCAAGATGGAGGCAGAGGGAGGGATTTAAACTTTGTCCGGTTTTGTTTTGTTTTGTTTTGTTTTATTTCATTTCATTTTTTATTTTATTTATTTTATTTATTTTATTTATTTTATTTATTTTATTTATTTTATTTATTTTATTTATTTTATTATTTATTTTATTTATTTTATTTATTTTATTTATTTTATTATTTATTTTATTTATTTTATTTATTTTATTTATATTTTATTTATTTTATTTATTTTATTTATTTTATTTATATTTTATTTATTTTATTTATTATTTTATTTATATTTTATTTATTTTATTTATTTTATATTTACTTTATTATTCATCATTTTATTTCTATATTTCAATTTCTTTTCATTTCATTTTTTATATTTTATTTATTTTACTTTTTCGTTTCATTTCACTTTGGTATTTTTCTACAATTCTGCTCCTTGTTAATGTTTCTGATTTTTAAGAATTGTTTTCATTTATTAAACGTCTTCAGGTTACTTTATATATTTTGAAATACGTGAAAATATAAAGATCCTGCTCCTTTCCTCCCCCACTTTTTAATGGTAAATTATTACTATTGTTTTATTTAAATAAATAGACTTATTTGTAATCCGCCCATCTCCCTCACTATTACGAGTTTTAATGTTTCATTACCTATCTGATTGGCTTTTAACGTTTATAAGTTGCTCAGTCACCTCTATAAGTTGTTTAAAAAATAATAATAACAGAACTGATCTGGCAGAATAACAGAGTTGGAAGGGACCTTGGAGATCTTCTAGTCCAACCCCCTGCTCAAGCAGGAAAGTCAAACATTTCAGACAAATGGTTGTCTAATTTCTTGTTGAAAACCTCCAGTGTTGGAGCACACACAACTTCTGGTGGCAAGCAGTTCCACTGGCTTATTGTTCCCACAGTCAGAACATTTTCCTTAATTCTAGGTTGCTTCTCTTCTTGATTCGTTTCCATCCTTTGCTTCTTGTTTTTCCTTCTGCTGCTTTGGAAAACAAGTTGACCCCCTCTTTTGGGGGGACAACTCCTCAAATATTGGAAGACTGCTATCATGTCTCCCCTCGTCCTTCTCTTCATCAAATTAGAAATACACAATTCCTGCAACCGTTCTTCAAATATTTTAGCCTCCAGTCCCCTAATCATCTCTGTTGCTCTTCTCTGCATTCTTTCTAGGGTCTCCACATCTTTTTCAAGAATATTTTTTTAAAAACAAAATGTCAACTTTCCTTATGGGGTGACTGCAATTCTTCTGCTGACCTCCCTTCAAAAGATGGGGAAAAGATTTTAGACTGTGCAGAAATGAACAGGTTAACTTTGAGAATAAAGGATAAAGAGGAATCGGTGTACTTCAAGACATGGGAAGATTCCATGACTGGTTAGAGAATGAAATCTAGAAAAGAAAGTAAGAGAGAGATAAAGAACCCAGATGACACACTATTCCATGGAAAAAAGGGGGAAGAGGGGGAAAATCCACACTTGGAATCCTGCATTCAGTTTTGGTCACCACGATGTAAAAAAGATGTGGAGACTCTAGAAAGAGTGCAGAGAAGAGCAACAAAGATGATTAGGGGACTGGAGACTAAAACATATGAAGAACGGTTGCAGGAACTGGGTAGGTCTAGTTTAATGAAAAGAAGGACCAGGGGAGACATGATAGCATTGTTCCAGTATCTCAGGGGTTGCCACAAAGAAGAGGGAGTCAAGCTATTCTCCAAGGCACCTGAGGGTAGAACAAGAAGCAATGGGTGGAAACTAACCAAGGAGAGAAGCAACTTAGAACTGAGGAGAAATTTCATGACAGTTAGAACAATTAATCAGTGGAACAGCTTGCCTCCAGAAGATGTGAATGCCCCAACACTGGAAGTCTTTAAGAAGATGTTGGATAGCCATTTGTCTGGAACGGTATAGGGTTTCCTGCCTAGGCAGAGGGTTGGACTAGAAGACCTCCAAGGTCCCTTCCAACTCTACTATTGTATTGTATAAATAGAAAAGAAAGTATTAAGATACAAGTATATGAGATATAGAGGGAAAAAAATAGTTAGGACATGATAGCGAAGGAAAAGGGTATAGGAGAGGATAAGCATAAAATTATAACCGGGTTTGTGGGAATATCATCCCGGAAATACATCAGTTGAGAGTTAAAAGGAGACAACCAGAACAACAGAAAAGGAAAGGAAGAGAGGAGGAGAGGAGAAGAAAGGAAAGAGGAGGGAAGAAAGAAAAGAGGAAAGAAGAGGAAGGATGGAAGGGATAGAAAGAGAAGGAGACAGGATAGGAGGGGGAAGAGGAAGAGAGGAGTAGGGGAGAGGCAAGGGAAGAAGGAAAGGGAGAGGAGGAAGGAAGAAAGTAGAGAAGGGAGGGAGAAAAGAAGGAAAAATAGGGTGGGGATAATACAAAATAAGTCTATGGGATGGTAAGCAAAGCAACCCAGAATGCATATTTTAACCTTTTATAGGGAAAAACAAACATGTAAAAGTGATAAAGATAAATAAAAATAATAAATATGTGGATGTATATCTGTAACTGTATGTAAGAGAATTTAAAAACAAAGATGGGGAAATGAAAAAGAGACAAGAACTTAACTAGGTTACTGAATATTCAACGTAACGCAAGAGTGCCCAAACTTGGGAACTTTAAGACTTGGGGACTTCAACTCCCAGAATTCCCCAGCCAGCCATGCTGGCTGGGGAATTCTGGGAGTTGAAGTCCCCAAGTCTTAAAGTTCCCAAGTTTGGACACCCCTGACGTA
>NW_028113517.1:17500-35000 GCF_964273705.1 Natrix helvetica
CTTGCCCCCAACCATCTGGGTCCTCAGAGTGGTGTAGGGTCTCCTGCTTGAGTGTGGGGCTGGACTAGATGACCTACAAGGTCCCTCTCAACTCCGTTCATCTGCAATCTTGCTGGAAGATTGGAGCATTGTGCCTTGGAAGCCCTGGGGAGTAGCCACAAGCAACACAACCACGTGGCTCCCTCTACTGCAGGGGTGTCCAAACTTGGGAACTTTAAGACTTGTGGACTTCAACTCTCAGAATTCCCCAGCCAGCTGGCTGGGGAATTCTGAGAGTTGAAGTCCACAAGTCTTAAAGTTCCCAAGTTTGGACACCCCTGCTCTACTGCCTGGACTCCAAGCCTGCATTGTGGTAGGAAGGCAGTAGGGCTATCAAGGCAGCGTCCTATACAGGACAGATAGTCCTCGACTTATGACCGCAATCCAGCCGCAAATTTCTGCTCTGTCATGAAATGGAGACAATTGCTCCATTTCATGACCAGTCCTGCTTAACAGTTAACAGTTGTTAAAGTGAATCCCCGCAGTAGATGAATTCGTAACCCGGTCGTTAAGTGAATCTGGCTTCCCCCTTGACTTTGTTGATCATGAGGTCACAAAAGGAGATCACATCTCTCTCTCTCTCTCTCTCTCTCTCTCACACATACACACACACACACACACACACACACACACACACACACACACAGATGCCACAACTGTCAAAAAGATGAGTCCCTTGTCAAGCTTCTGAGTTTTGATCAGACACTCACAGGGAGGCTGCAATGGTCATAACTGGAAAAAACGGTCATAAGTCACCTTGCTCAGTGCCCTTATAACTTTGAACAGTCACTAAATGTACCGTTATAAGTCAAGGACTACCTGTGTCTGGAGCTCCTTCCAACAGGGTTCAACTCTTGACATGGGACATCAATGCAATTGTGAACTAGTGCACCCTCTGCGACTTTAAGAACAGGCGGACTACAAGCAGGTGGGGGATTCTGGGAGTGGAAGTCCATCCATCTTAAAGCCTGCTGGGAGGGGAATTCTGGGAGTGGAAGTCCATCCATCTTAAAGCCTGCTGGGAGGGGAATTCTGGGAGTGGAAGTCCATCCATCGTAAAGCCTGCTGGGTGGGGAATTCTGGGAGTGGAAGTCCATCCATCTTAAAGCCTGCTGGAAGGGGAATTCTGGGAGTGGAAGTCCATCCATCTTAAAGCCTGCTGGGTGGGAAATTCTGGGAGTGGAAGTCCATCCATCTTAAAGCCTGCTGGGAGGGGAATTCTGGGAGTGGAAGTCCATCCACCGTAAAGCCTGCTGGGTGGGGAATTCTGGGAGTGGAAGTCCATCCATCTTAAAGCCTGCTGGGAAAGGAATTCTGGGAGTGGAAGTCCATCCATCTTAAAGCCTACTGGGTGGGGAATTCTGGGAGCGGACGTCCATCCATCTTAAAGCCTGCTGGGAGGGGAATTCTGGGAGTGGAAGTCCATCCATCGTAAAGCCTGCTGGGTGGGAAATTCTGGGAGTGGAAGCCCATCCATCTTAAAGCCTGCTGGGAGGGGAATTCTGGGAGTGGAAGCCCATCCATCTTAAAGCCTACTGGGTGGGGAATTCTGGGAGTGGAAGTCCATCCATCTTAAAGCCTGCTGGGAGGGGAATTCTGGGAGTGGAAGTCAATCCATCGTAAAGCCTGCTGGGTGGGGAATTCTGGGAGTGGAAGCCCATCCATCTTAAAGCCTGCTGGGAGGGGAATTCTGGGAGTGGAAGCCCATCCATCTTAAAGCCTGCTGGGAGGGGAATTCTGGGAGTGGAATTCCATCCATCTTAAAGCCTACTGGGTGGGGAATTCTGGGAGTGGAATTCCATCCATCTTAAAGCCTGCTGGGAGGGGAATTCTGGGAGGGGAATTCCATCCATCGTAAAGCCTACTGGGAGGGGAATTCTGGGAGTGGAATTCCATCCATCTTAAAGCCTACTGGGTGGGGAATTCTGGGAGTGGAATTCCATCCATCTTAAAGCCTGCTGGGAGGGGAATTCTGGGAGTGGAATTCCATCCATCTTAAAGCCTGCTGGGTGGGGAATTCTGGGAGTGGAATTCCATCCATCTTAAAGCCTGCTGGGAGGGGAATTCTGGGAGTGGAAGTCCATCCATCTTAAAGCCTGCTGGGTGGGGAATTCTGGGAGTGGAAGCGAGAGTAAGGTCGTTGGCTTGTTTCCATGCAAACTTTTATTTTTGAATAAATAAAAAATTCGCTTAAAAAAACATGGTGACTCACTTAACAACCATAGCACAAAAGGTCGTAAAATCAGGTACGATTCATTTAACAACTGTCTTGCTTGGCAAGGGTCCACATTTGTGCCTTTAAGTGGAAGGCTACCTATATTTCTGGATGATGAGAATTAGATGTATTGTGTGAACCAGCAATCGTGTTGCGGTTAAAGAAAAAAAGTGTGCTTGTGATATATTTGCACACTTTGGCAGTTGTACAACGTGGAGGGCTGTGTGACATTTGATTGCAGGGGAGACCAGGAAGAAAAAACGCCAGAAAAAAAAAGTTACATTCTGCTATAGATAGTCCTCGATTTACAACTGTTTGCTTAGTGATTGTTTCAAGTTACGACGGCACTGGAAAAAGTGACTTGGGACCATATTTCACACTTATGACCGTTGCACTATCCCCCTGGTCAAGTGATTCGGGTGCTTGACAACCGACTCACATTTATGACGGTTGCAATGTCCCAAGGTCGCGTGATCTCCTTTTGCGACCAGCAATCAATGGGGAAGCCAGATTCACTTAACGACCGCATTACTCACTGAACAACTGCGGTGATTAACAAATGTGGCATGAAAAATCTTAAAATGGGGCAAAACTCAACGAATTTTTCAGCGACATAAATTTTGGGCTCAACTGTGATTGCAAGTCGAGGACTTCATGTATTCCATTCCTGCCTTTTGGTACTTCCCCACATTCTTATTTCTCCAATAAGAGGCATGACCGATGCGTACGTTATTTATTGGGTGCATGCATGCTTGAATTCTGGTGGGATTTTTTTAAAAATTAAGGTGTGAACAAGAGTTACAATCCTTCGCCCCACCACAAAGGAAATACAGAATTCGAATAAATAAAATATATTCTCCCAACCCATTATCAACCCTGGTGTTTTCTTTAAAACCCCGTTATATTTGAAATATAAATCGGTTGGTTTTACGTGAATAGGCCTGGGGCAAGCTAGACGCAAGGCGAGTTTAGCACCTGGTCTGAAGCGGCCGCTGGACTTTTGACCAGTGACCCTGGCCTGGCGTCTTGTGCGAAGGGCCCCAGGGCACGCAGGGGGCAAACCTGCTCCCTTCCCTGGATGACTAGCTTTCCCTTCCTTGAAGGAAGGCCCTCTGCTTCTCTCTGGGGCTGTTGGCCTGACCGTCCCAGGCGCCTGGGGCAACCTGGAGCAAGGCAGGCGGCCAGCCAGTTTCATCCAGGAGCTTAGTGACCTTTCCTGCTTTGCAAGCAAGGGGACGGGAGCTGGGGCGGGGCAGGGCAGGGCAGGGGGGAGCCCAGCCTGTCTGCTAGTTTGGCTGCCTCCGTAGAGCCAGGCCCTGTTGTCCAGATAGACAAGGCTCGGCTAGGGAGGCTTTGCAAGGGGGGCTGTGAGTTGCTAACACAGATCAGGGGTTGCAAAATTCTCTAAAACCTGGTCTGGTGTGCATCTTATTCTGGGCACAGAGGGTCTGAGGACTCGGTCCCCCACCCTAGAGGGACCCCTACAGCGTTGCTCTTTTTGGGGGGGGGTGTCATCAGCAAGGCGTCCCAATTGCAAACAAGGCCCATAATCCCCTGCCAGCAGGGGAAACAGGGACCTTTGTGCATCCTTCCTTCCCCAGCACACAACCCTCCATGCTCCTCAGCCACGCGGTGCATTGGTCCCTCCCCCTCCTTCGGGAGAGGCGGACTACATGCCCCATCTTCCCCGGCCGGCAGGGAAGGAAGAGCAGTAGCGGAGCTCCTGCCGAGGACGGAAGCGCCGCCCGAACCGCCCGCCTTCCTCCCCACGCCGCCGCCCGAGGGACAGGCCGAGGGACTCCGGGCTGCGGGGCTCGGCCGGCCGGGCGCCGCTCCGCACGTGGCTTGGGGCTCGGCCCGGGAGCCTGGCCGCCGCTGCCCAGCCCAGAAGCTTCCAGGCTCGGCAGGCGAGAGGCGGGAGGCGAGCGCAGCCCCGGGCCGGGCAGCGGGTGTCCCGCGGGGCGTTCCCGGGGGAGAGCGAGGCGTCCCTTCCACGCCTGCCCTCCCCGGCCGGGCAGGGAAGCTGGGGAAGGTCCCGCCGCAGCGCTTTGTCAGCGGCTGCTCGCAGGAGGAGGAGGCGGAGGAGGCGGCCGGAGCGTCTCCCGGCGGCGCAGCTTTCCCGGACCTGCAAGCCCCGTCCCAGGCCGGCTCTGCCGCCGCCCCGCCCCGTCCCTGGAGGAGGAGGAGGGGGAGGAGGAGGGGGACGGGCCCCCAGCGCCGGCCGCCTGCCCGCCTGCCCGTCCTTGCGCGCTGCGCCCCGGGCGAGACGAGGCGGGGAGGCGCGGCTCTAACAGGTGGGATCCCGAGGCGAGGGGGCGGAGGCGGCGAGCGCGGCGGCGGCGGCGGCGGCTCCAGCGAGCGGACGGAGGGAGCAGCCCAGCCCAGCCCAGCCGGCCGAGCGCAGCCCCGGACCGTCCCCGAGCGCCGCCGCCGCCGCTGCCCGGCCAGCCTCGCCTAGTCCCGCCGCGGCAGCCGGACTCCTCCTCCGCCTCTCCGCCTCCTCCTCTCGCCCGCCTCCGCCGCGCCAGGCAGGGCGCAGCAGCGCTCCTCCGCTCGCCCCGGCCGGGACAGGACTCGCCCGCCATGCCCAAGCCGCCTCCGCCGCCTCCGCCGCTGCTGCGGTCGGCCAGCGGGAGCCGCCCCGGGGACAGCGAGCTGGGCCGGCAGTTCCGGGACTGGTGCCTGCGCACCTACGGCGACTCGGCCAAGACCAAGACGGTGACCCGGAGCAAGTACCAGCGCATCGCCGAGGTCCTGCAGGGGGGCGGCGGCGGCAGCGGCGGAGGCAACGGCGGCGGCGGGGAGAAAGGCAAGTTCCAGTTCTGGGTGCGCTCCAAGGGCTTCCGCCTGGGCAACGGCACCCGCGAGCCGCCTGCCGCCAAGATGGGACCCGGGGTGGTCTACGTGCCGGTCAAGACGGGGACGGTGAGTGGCGGGACGGGCGGGGCACGGGTCCCGCATTGCCCCGGGAGAGGGGAGGGGAGGGGGAGAGGGGCTGCGGGGCGGGATGCCCGGGGGGGGGGCAGTTCGGCCGAGGGGAGGGAGGGAGGCAGGGAGGGGCAGCTGGGGAGGGGGCGGAGGGGTTCTGGCGGGGGGGCGCGGAGGGCAAAGCCCTGCCTGTCCCGGAGAGCGGGGAGGGGTCCTGGGTGGGTGGGGGACGCAGCGGGCAGAGGGGAAGCCCCGCCTGTCCCGGAGAGGACCGAAGGGCGACTGTGCCTCCCCTCCCCACCGTCCCGTTGCCTTCAGTTCAGGGAGGGGGAGGGGGCGGGCCGCTGGTCTACCTGGAGGGGCCTCCCTGGGACATCCCCCCTCCCCCCAAAATCGCCCCTGGCCCGGGACGTTGCAGCAGCTTCTGCTTGTCCTGTGGGTTGGCCGCCCCCCTCGCCCTCGGCTGCCTGCTGGGGAGAGGAGGGGGAGGGCGCCCCGCCCCCCTGCCCCCCCCGGGGGCTGAGCCCGTGGCGGCCAAGGGCAGCGCTCCTCCTCTTCCCCCCCGGGCGCAGGTTGCAGGTCGGCGCCGGCCCCGGCTGGGCTTTCCCCGGCCCGTCCCTGCTGGCAGCGGAGCCGGAGCGGCCGCCGGGAGCAGCTCATTGTTCCCGGCCTGCCCGGGGGACGCCGCGCCGCCTCTCCCAGCCGCCTCCACACCCCTCCGAGCCTGGCTGAGCCCAGCCGGCCGGGCCGCCCCTCCCCTCCCTCGCTCCCCCTCGCCGGGCAGGAACCGCCGGCCGAAGCCGCGGCGTCATTGTTCCCGCCCGCCCGGGTCAACTTTCTGGTGGGGGGGCTGGGGGCTGGGGGGGGCTCTTGTCCCGCGGGGTCTTCTCTCCTCCTCCCCCCTCTCCCCCTCCGCCGGCTGTGCCAGGGTGGGGCTGGGCACCCGGGCGGGCGGGGCGGGGGCGTCGGGCGGGAGGGCTGCTCCATCCCCGCCCGTCCTTTGCACCATCTGCCCAGGAGATCCAGCGGGCGCTTGGCAGACAATTGGCCAGGGGAGCTGCTGGCCTTGCCGGAAAAGTGCACTTGTGTGTGTGTGTGTATGTGGGAGAGGGAGAGTGCGTGTGCATGCACGCGCGTGGGGGGGGGCGCGCTCCAGGCTGCTGCGGGCGCGCGCCCTGTCCCCCCCCCCCGTCTCTCTCCGCCCGGGAAGGAGCAGCCAGCCAACCAGCCACCCGCCCCGCTCTTTCGGAGCGCTGCCGCCGCTGCTGCCCGCTGGTTGGCAGGGCGAAGCCTCCACGCGGAAGCGAAGTGGCTGTGCCAGCGCCGGAGGGAGGGAGGGGGGAGGGAGGGAGGGAGCTCTGGGTGGGTTGGGGGGGGGGCTGGCGGCTTCCTCCTCCTCCTCCCCCCACCCGGGCCGAGGCTCCCCGCAGCTGTTCGGGAGGGGGAGGGCAGGGAGAGGGGCTTGTCAAGGGCGGGAAGCAGGGAGCTGCCACGGTCCAGGAGTGGCATATGGGTCCGGGGGGCCTGGCTGGCTGGCTGCCATCCCGTCGGGTGGTGGTGGTTGGGGGGGCGGGAAGGGTTGCGAGCCTTTTGTGCTGCTGAGTTTTGCTGAGTGTGGTTGCTTCCTGCAAGGAGGGGTGTGTGTGAGGGGGGGGCAGCGTGCCTATCACAGCCAGGGGTTGCTTTGAAGCAGAAGGTGAAGTCAGTGCTTGGAACCCACTTGGGTTCTGCAGAGGGGCAAACCCAGATGTGGAGTGTAGGTACACACACACACACACACACACACACACACACACTGTAACCTTTTTCTCTTTGGCTTGGTGGGCATTCCCCCCCCTTGAAAGTGCCAGCTTGAGGGTGACAAAGAAGTCCAGTGTGTAATTCCTAGCACTTGTTGGCCAATTGTGCAAACAGCACAATTGCACCAGCATGCTATTTAGGACACAACCCTGCTCTTGAAGAGTGTGTGTGTGTGTGTGCGCGTGTGCAAGGGACCCACCAGCTGTGTGGGCATCCCAAGGTGGAGGAGGGGGGACAGAGGGCCCACAGAGAGAGACCCACACTCCCTCCCTCCCTTACTGCTCTCCCAGTTTTCACACACTCTGACCCAGGTTGCTCCGGGGCTGTGTTCACACAACCCCCTGAATCCCGGGGTGGGGTGGGGGGCTGCCTGTGCACCCAAGTGCCCGGAGTGGGGCGAGGGATGTGACTCAGGTCATGTGAAAACAGCCCATCTGGTTTGTTCAGCCTTGATTGTCAGCTGCCCCCTGGGAAAGTGGGGGAGTTTTCCAGCCGGTGATTCCTGGGCTCTTGCTGAATCTGGAGATGGCCCTGAGTGTGTGTGTGCGATTGTGTGGGTGTGGGTGAGTGTGACCTGGCCTTCTTAGCTCTTGGAGACTGCAGCGGGTTTTTTGCAAGCCGGCTGGACAGGAAGAGGGAGGGAGAAAAGAGAGAGAGAGAAAAGAGAGAGAAAGAGAGAGAAATGAAGAAGGAAATTGCCTCCCTGCCCCCCCCCTCGCCTGCCCCACACCCGCCCCACTACTAGCCTTGCCATCTGCACTGTGGTTTGTGTTCCTTTTTTTTTTTTTGCTCCTAAACCCACCTGACCAGTTTTTCAGCTGCCCACATGGCTTCCCCTCTTCCTATATCTCTGGATTTGCAAGAATTTTGGAAATACATTTCTGAGGGTAACTAACGGGAGTTGCTTCCCCCACCCTCGTCCCCTTTCTGCCCCCCACCCCAATTTGGATGAGGGGACCCCCACTTGCCCAGATGATGCCCTTCCACTTTCTCAATTCCCAGGGTGATTTGCAAAAAATGAAAATGAAAAGAAGAGAGAGAGAGAGAGAGAAAAAGATGGGAGGGGGCTTATGTGGGTCTGCCTGAGGAGGGTCTCGGTTGGGACCCCAAGGTCACGCTCGGGGCTGTGTTCCTTTTAAAGAGCGGTGGCCTCTGGGTAGCCCCTGCAGAAATGCCCTCCTCCTCCTGCAGGGGTGGGCTGGGTAGGGGGGATTGGAGTGCCTTGTGTCCCCTCCCCTCCCGCCTCACCCGGTGCCCCCCTCCGTCCCCCCTTCCCCGTGCCAAGGGCAGTTCCCTTTCCTTTCTACCACAGCCGCCCGATCGCTTCCTCCTTTGAAAAACAAACTGCCTTGGTCCTGGCTGGGAACGATGGACGTTGCAGTCCATCCCAGCTGTCTGTATTTCCCAGGCTTGGTGCAGGGAAGATTGAGGCAGGTGGCACCGGCTTTCCCTGCCAAGGCTAAGCTCTTCCCCTTTGACTTCTTCTCCCTTTGGGGAGGGGGTCTCTTCCTTCGCTCTCGTGGTCCCACCAACCTCCACGGTCCTTGGGAACTGGGAATCCCCACCCCCCCAACCCCAACCCTGTCCGGAGAGGGGTGCTTGCAGAGAGCTGCTGCATTCGGGCTGCCTCTGACTCCGGGGATGGCGGCTAACGGGGCAATTACTGTGCCAATTAGCAGCGCCCAGGGTCCTGCTGCACTAGGGGTTGCCATGGAGCTTTCAACTGGCTCTCTCTGCCCCCCCCCAGTCCTCCAGCGCCTCCCCTTGCTCCAGTGCAAAAGTCCTGGGCTGCAGACAAAAGAGGCCCCAGCCTGCGCGGTGGCGAGATCCTGGCAGGGCCGGGAGGGGATGCCAAAGAGACCCTCTGCCAGGTGCTCTCGGCTCTGCAGTCGGGGCACGAGAAAAAAGGAGGAGGAGGAGGGCACCACCATCCCCCATGGGGCGGGGGAAGACACACAACACGGGAACACAGGAGGGAGGTCTGGGAAGGGATGTCCCAAAGGGTGGGGCGGCTGGGAGTCTGGCACCTTTGGCCGGATGCTCTTTGGGTGCCTCCCCCAAACCCCATGTTCCCAATCCACACGAGGAGGAGGAGGAGGAGGAGGAGGAGGAGGAGGAGGAGGAGGAGGATGGGGGGGGGGGGTTGTCTGTGTGCCTGGCAGCAGCCGTGTCTGGCCCAGCAGATGGCTCTGAGCATGGGAGGGCTGATGCTTCTGGCAACGTCCGGGGTCTGCGTGTCACTTTCCCCAACAAGGCTTGGGGAGGGAGGGGGGGGATGAGGAGACAAAGAGCTGCTTCTCCCCATGGCTCTGTCCTCCCCACCCCACCCCCCGTCTCCCCAGGCAGATGATCTGGGGTCAAGGGGCTGCTCTGAGCCCCCAGCGGGCAAAAGCAGAGGCCAAGGGGGCCTTTGGCGCAATCTTATTCTTGCGAACTCTTTTCCTGCTTTCCTGCCCTCCTACACTGGTAGTCCTCGACTTAGGACAGTTTGTGTAGGGGGCCGTTGCAGCGGCGCTGGAAAAAGCGGCCCAAAGATCGGGTTTTTTTGCATTTATGACGGTCGCAGCATCCCTACGGTCATGGCGACTCACATTTATGATGGTTGCAGCGTCCTGGGGGTCACATGTTCCTCTTTCACGAACTTCTGACAAGCAAAGGCAAGAGGGAAGCCAGATTCACTTGAACAACCGCCGTGATTCACTTAACGGCGGTGGCAAGAAAGGGCATCCAATGGGACAAAACCACAAAGGTCTGGCTTAGCAACATAAATTTGGGGCTCTGTTGTGGTCGTAAGTCGAGGACTACCTAGAATTGGTTCAAAGCAAAGCAGGGTCAGGAGTCCCGCCGGAGACGTCCGGTGCTTCTGCATAGTTAACTCCGTTCTAGATCCCACCTTGTGTCCTTCGGACTGCTAAACCCTTAATAAACCAGCATGGGCCACCAATGGTAGCTTCTCCAGAGCCCGGCTTTTGACTCTGGGGTTGCTAGACCCTCAAGACCCCTGACCCGTGTCATCCCTTCACTCAGTGGGGTGGCGTTTTCCCCACCTGGCTGACCCAAAGCTGAGGGAGAGGGGCATTCTGTCGGTCACTGAGTGATGCCCATATTAGGAGTGAGTCAAAGGGGACCGCCGCAAGATGAGACAGCCTGCCCGTTTGACCCGGGGTCCCTGGGGATTGCAGAGGCCGCTGGGAGGGAGGGAGGGAGGGAGGGAGGAGGCTTCTCCCCCTCCCGGCTTTTCTGACCCCTGGCTTTGGAGCTGGACAGCAGACCCCAGAGTGGCCAGTTTCGTCTTGCATCCATCAAGCTGGGAATTGTGGTTAGGAAATGTTGCTCAGCAGATCTACAGGTTCTCCTCGGCTTACGACCACAATTCAGCTCAAATTTTATATCTCTAAGCGAGACCTTTGCTAAAGGAGAGCTTTGCCCTGTTTTACGACCTTTCTCGTTGTTAAGAGAATCACCACTGACATCAGTCATACAGTTGTTAAGTGAATCCGGCTTCCCCCTTGTTGGAAGGTCGCAAATGGGGATCACAGGATCTCCGGGTCACTACAACCGTCGTAAATCTGAAGCTCTGGCCAAACGCCCAAATTTTAATCACCTGACCATGGGAACGGTCCTAAGTCGCTTTTTTTCAGTGCCATTGTAACTTTTGAACGGTTACTAAATGAAATGTTGTAAGTCAAGGACTAGCTGCAAATTTAGGGGTTTTGATGGACCCGTTGGCAGCAATTTGCACCTGCTAGGACCCCCTTAAACAAATTTTTGGAATTATAACGTTTGTTTTAAAGGGGTCCAGCAAATAAATATTATAAATGATAAAACATAAATATAAAAAAATAAGAATATATAATATTATATAAAAATAAAATGATATAATAATTGTATGTTTATTATATACATAATAAAAAATATAAATATAAAAAATTATATATATATATATATATATATATATATATATAATAAGAATATATTATTTAAAATATAATATAATAATAATAAAAATAAGAATATATATATATATAAATTATAAATATAAAATTATATATATATAATTAATATATAATTTAAATAATATAAATAATATATTATTTAAAATATCTAATATATAAACAATAATAAAAAATAAGAATATATATAATAAAAATAAACTATAAATATAAAAATTATATATATATATATATATAATTATATAAATAATATAAATAATATATTATTTAAAATATAATTATCTAATATATAAATAATAAAATATAAAAATAAAATATAATTATCATATATATATATATATGTTGTATTTGTGCTGATAAAATAAAGGGAGACTAGTATAGATCCATTTCGAGCTATTTAGCTCTCATCAGCTAACACAAACACACACACACACACACACACACACACACACACACACACACACACATATATATATATATATATATATATATATATATAATATAAAAAAATAAATATTGGTCATTGGATACTTTTAATCTTCAAATGGACATCTTGACCCAACCCTGGAACAGCGCAGAAAATCGGTTTGCAAGACTTGTATTTGTGTGTTTGTGTGTGTCTCTAAAACTTGGTGCAAAGCTGCCCCATTTAAATTGCCCCTCTTTCCTCCCCACCCATCTGGCTGGGTTTGCATTAAACTGGGTTAGTAGAAGCCTTCCTTTGTGTCCGTCTGCTGACCTCCATCGGTTTTAACCTGGGTTTGTTTGTGGGGCGTCCTCCATTGGGGGTCAAGGATGGGTTTATCTCCTCAATGTGGCTTAATTCAGTAACCAGGTTAACTGCGCATAAACCGTTGTAGCCGGGCAGTCCTACCTGACGGAGATTGCGGATTAGATTGTTGTGTTCTGCAAACCTGCAAATCGGTTTTATTCGTGGGTCAAGGATGAGTGAATCGTGATTTAAATGTGTCAGGTCAACTTGTCAATGATGGGATGCTTTGAAGTCTATTTTATTTATTTCTCAGGTTCTTAAGAAAATCCTTCTCCCTCTCAGGGGGACCCCGGAGGTTGGACAAATGCGTGTAGTCCTCGACTTATGACCATAATGTAGCAACAAATTTACATTGCTAAGCGAGTCATTCGTTAAGTGAATTTTGCCTCATTATACGGCCTTTCTTGCCACGGTGGTAAAATCAATCCCTGCGAGACGTTAAGTCAGACGGTCATTAAGTGAACCAAGGCTTCCCCATGGACGCGAAAGGCGATCACGTGACCCCGGGACACTATGACCGTCGTAAATATGAACCAGTTGGCGCTGGGATAATGCAGTGATCGTATGTGGGGAAAATGGTCCTAAGTCCCTGTTTATCAATGCTGTAACGCTAAACGGTCACTAAATGAACCGTTGGAAATCAAGGACTAAATTCACCGAATTTGGAAGGGGTTTTGGTGGTGGCCCATCGTGATGCTCCAGGGGATCTACTAATAAATAATATTTATAATGAAGAATCACTCCCCTTCCTGCGCTTGAAAACTCATAATGTGACCTCTTCCACTGGATGTCAGTTCTTAAGAGTCAGGAATTTTTTCCTAATATTTATTTTAATCTATTAATCAAATTTATTATAAAAGAAAGATTAAATAGAATATCCAAAAAACTCCAATAGACATTTACAATGAGATTTAGAAATTAAATTAACAATTAAAATTAATAATTTATTTTATTTCGGCCAGGCCGACTTGCTGGAAAAGCCAACTTTTTAGGGCGCGTCGGAAGGACCGGAGGTCAGGGATTATGCGGAGCTCCGGGGGCAGCTCATTCCAGAGGGAAGGGGCTCCCTCAGAGAAGGGTCTCCCCCTGGGGGTCACCAGCCGACACTGTCTGGCCGACGGCACCCTGAGGAGGCCAACTCTGTGGGATCGTACTGGACGGTGGGAGGCTACTGGTGGCAGTAGGTGGTCTCGCAGGTACCCTGGGCCTAAGCCATGGAGCGCTTTAAAGGTCATAATTAGTACCTTGAATCGCACCCGGAAAACAACTGGCAACCAGTGCAGGATGCCTAAAAGGGGTGTGACATGGGAGCCCCTAGGTACCCCCATGACAACCCGTGCGGCCGCATTCTGGACCAGCTGAAGCCTCCGGGTGCTCTTCAAGGGCAGCCCCATGTAGAGAGCATTGCAGTAGTCCAGACGAGAAAGGACGAGGGCATGAGTGACTGTGCACAGAGCATCCCGATCCAGGAAGGGGCGCAACTGATGTACCAGGCGAACCTGGTAAAAGCCCCCCCTGGTCACGGCCGTCAGGTGTTCTTCTACACTAAGCCACGTATCCAGGAGGACTCCCAGATTGCGAGCCTTCTCTGAGGGGGCTAAAATTTCTCCCCCTATCATCAAAGATGGGACAAGATGCACAAATTGGGATGACGGACACCACAGCCACTCAGTCTTGGAGGGATTGAGCTTGAGCCTGTTCCTCCCCATCCAGATCCGCACAGCCTCCAGGCATCGGGACATCACGTCGAGGGCATCGTTTGGGTGGTTTGGGGTAGAGATGAAAAGTTGGGTATCATCAGCATATTGATGATACCGTACCCCAAAACCATGGATGATCTCGCCCAGCGGTTTCATGTATATGTTGAACAGGAGGGGTGAGAGAACCGACCCCTGGGGTACCCCACAAGTGACACGCCTGGGGGTCGATCTCTGCCCTCCAGTCAACACAAACTGTGACCGATCCGACAGGTAGGAGGATAACCCCCCGAATCGTCGCAGTAGGATACCATGGTCGATGGTATTGAAAGCCGCCGAGAGGTCTAATAGGACCAGGACAGAGGAGCAGCCTCTGTCCCGGGCCCGCCAGAGATCATCAACCAATGCGACCAATGCCGTCTCGTTGCTGTAGCCGGGCCTGAAACCCGACTGAAACGGATCCAGGCAGACAGCTTCATCCAGTTACGACGGCACTGAAGAAAAGTGACTTGTGACCGTTTTTCACACCTGGTCATGTGATTGATATTCAGGTGTTTTGACAATTGACTCACATTTATGACGGTTGCAAAGTCAGCAGGGAAGCCAGATTCGTTTAACGACTGTTACTAATTGAAGAATTGCAGTGATTCACTTAAGAAACGAGCCAAGAAAAGTCGTAAAATGGAGCAAACTCACTTAAGAAAATTTCTCACTTAACAACATAGATTTTGGGTCCAATTGTGGTCGTACGTTGAGGGCCTATCTGCACATACATATACGGGTAGTCCTCAACTTACAACTGTTCATTTAGTGACAGTTCCAAGTTATGACGGCACTGAAAATTGTGACTTATGACTGTTTTTCACACCTATGACCGTTGCAGCAGCCCTCTGGTCACGTGATCGAAATTCAGACATTTGGTAACGGACTCATACTTATGACGGTTGCAGCGTCCTAGGGTCACGTGATCTCCTTTTCTGACCTTGTAACCAAGCAAGGGGAAGCCAGGTTCACTTAACAACCGTGTAACTAACTTAACAGTTGCAATGATTCACTTAACAACAGTGGTGAGAAAGGTTGTAAAATGAGGCAAAGCTCACTTGACAAGTGTTTCACTTAGCAACGTAGGTTGTGGGCTCAATTGGGGTCTTAGGTCGAGGACTGACTGTAATCACATTAAAAGTAAGTATAAAAAAACAGCTACAGACCCTGGTGATAATATATAAATAGAGGCAGCTCAGCATGTAGAACCAGAATAGGGCTGGAGGGGACCTTGGAGGTCTTCTAGTCCAACCCCTTGCTCAGGCAGGAGACACCCCTATCATTTCAGACAAATGGTTATACAATACAATACAATACAATACAATAGTAGAGTTGGAAGGGACCTTGGAGGTCTTCTAGTCCAACCCCAGTTGTCCAGTCTCTTCTTAAACACCTCCAGGGATGGAGCACCCACAACTTCTGGTGGCAAGCAGTTCCACGGGTTAATTGTCCTCATTGTTAGGAAGTTTCTCCTTGATTCGGGGTTGCTTCTCTCCTTGATTAGTTTCCATCCGTTGCTTCGTCTCCTGCCCTCAGGCGTTCACTGATTTTGGTCCTGCCTGCTGAAATGGCAGAGAAGAAGTTCACCTCAATTCTCTGCAGGATCAGTTCTTAGATATTGGAGGTTTTCTCTGAGATCTCCTCTTGGTCTGTCCTTTAGATTAAATCTACCCATTTCCTTCAACTGATTCTCATACAGCTGGGTTTCAAAATTGCTCACCATCTTCTCCCCCCCCTCTTTCTCCCTCCCCCTCCCTCTCTTTCCCTCCCTCTTTCTCCCTCCCTCCCCCTTTCTTTCCCTCCTTCTCTCTCTTCCTCTTCCTCCTTCTCTTTCTCTCCCTCTGTCTCTTTCCCTTGCCATCCCTCCCTCTCTCTTTCCCTTCCTCTCCCTCTCCTCCTTCTCTCCCTCTCTTTCCTACCCCTTCTCTCTCCCTCCCCTCCCTTCCTCCTTCTCTTTCCCTCCCTCTCTCATTCCCTCCCTTTCTCCCTCCCCCCACCCCCTCTCTCTTGCTCCCTCTCTCTCCCTCCCTCCCCCTTTCTTTCCCTCCTTCTCTCTCTTCCTCTTCCTCCTTCTCTTTCTCTCCCTCTGTCTCTTTCCCTTGCCATCCCTCCCTCTCTCTTTCCCTTCCTCTCCCTCTCCTCCTTCTCTCCCTCTCTTTCCTACCCCTTCTCTCTCCCTCCCCTCCCTCCCTTCCTCCTTCTCTTTCCCTCCCTCTCTCATTCCCTCCCTTTCTCCCTCCCCCCACCCCCTCTCTCTTGCTCCCTCTCTCTCCCTCCCTCCCCCTTTCTTTCCCTCCTTCTCTCTCTTCCTCTTCCTCCTTCTCTTTCTCTCCCTCTGTCTCTTTCCCTTGCCATCCCTCCCTCTCTCTTTCCCTTCCTCTCCCTCTCCTCCTTCTCTCCCTCTCTTTCCTACCCCTTCTCTCTCCCTCCCCTCCCTCCCTTCCTCCTTCTCTTTCCCTCCCTCTCTCATTCCCTCCCTTTCTCCCTCCCCCCACCCCCTCTCTCTTGCTCCCTCTCTCTCCCTCCCTCTCTTCCTCCCCCTCTTTCCCTCCCTCCCTTCACCTATCTCCTTCCCTCTCCCTCTCTACCTCTTTCCCTCCCTCCTTCCCACTCCCTCCCTCCCTCCCCCTCTTTCCCTCCCTCCCTTCGCCTATCTCCTTCCCTCTCCCTCTTTCCCTCCCTCCCTCTCTCTCCCTTTCTCCCTCCCTCTCCCTTCCACCCTTACCCTCCCTCTCATTCCCTTCCTCTCTCTCCTTCCCTCTCTCTCCCCCTTCCTCTCTCCCTCCCTTCCCTCCCCCTCTCTTTCCCTCCCTTTCTCTCTCCCTCTCCCTCCCTCTCACCCTCCCTCTCTCCTTCCCTTCCTCTCCCCCTCCCTCCCCCTCTCTTTCCCTCCCTTTCTCACTCCCTCTCCATCCCTCTCCTTCCCTTCTTCTCTCTCCTTCCCCCTCTCCCTCCCTTCTTCCCTCCCTCTCTCTTTCCTTCCCTCTGTCTCTCCCTTGCCCCCTCTCCCCCCCTCTCTCTTTCCCTCACTTTCTCTCTCTCCCTTGCCCCCTTTCCCTACCTCTCTCTTTCCCTCCCTCTCTCTCCCTCCCTTGCCCTCCCTATCTCTTTCTCTCTTTCGCTCTCTCTGAAACACACTCACTCACAAACACACCCACCCACATCCTGGTGTGTCTTGCTCCAGTTTGTTAAGGTCCTCTTTTTTTTTTTTGGGTTAGGAAGCAGGGCCTACAGCCGTATACAAACTGGCATGATCTGAACTCAGGGCCGGGGTTAATCTGTTTCCAAAATAGCATTTCCTTTATTTTTTAGCAGATGCCTCGCATTGTTTGATTAGGAGAAAAACAATCCCTTTTTTAAAATAAAAAGAAGGCAGGGAGGGTCCACCTGATCCTTTTTCTCTTTCGAGCAGTTTTGGATGATCTCCAAATGCAGCACAGGCCGTCCTCGGCTTACGACCACAGTGGGGCCAGAAATCTCTGTCGTTAAGCGAGACATTGGTGAAGCAAGTGGTCATTAAGTAAACCGTTGTAAGTCGAGAACGACCTCTATGTGGTTTATTTTATTTTTAAAAAAATACGTCCAGAGAGGCAGGAAAAAACCCTGAAGCATGGCACAAATTCAGCAGAGGGCAACTACTTTGATTCAAAACAACACCCAGATCCCCAGGGCAGAAGGTGCAAACATGTTTAGGAGCAGGGAGAGAGGCAGGCTGCTGTTAGCTACAAGGGCTATTATTCACTAAGCCTAAACTACAAAGGGTTTAGCAGGAATTAAACACCCCGTAAACTGGCAGGGATATTCATGGAAGAGGGCTTCCAGGAGTGAAATTTGAGAGAGAGAAGGAGAGAGAGAAGGAGAGGAGGAGAGAGAAGACAGAAAAAAAGAAAAGGAGAGGAGAGAGAAGGAGAGAGAGAGAAACAAGAGAGAAAGAGAAAGAAGGAGAGAGAGAGAGAGAAGAAGAAGAGCAAGAGAGAGAGAAGAGAGAAGGAGAGGAGCGAGAAAAAGAGGAGAAAGAAGAGAGAGAAAAGAAAAAAGGAGTGACATTCGAGAG
>NW_028113517.1:40000-53115 GCF_964273705.1 Natrix helvetica
TCTATCTATCTATCTATCTATCTATCTATCTATCTATCTATCTATCTATCTATCTATCTATCTATCTATCTATCTATAATTTATCTACCATCTACAGTTATCTATCTATCTATCTATCTATCTATCTATCTATCTATCTATCTATCTATCTATATCATTTATCTACCATCTATCTATTTATCTATCTATCTATCTATCTATCTATCTATCTATCTATCTATCTATCTATCTATCTATAATTTATCTACCATCTACAGTTATCTATCTATCTATCTATCTATCTATCTATCTATCTATCTATCTATCTATCTATCTATCTATCTATCTATCTATCTATCTATCTATCTATCTATCTATAATTTATCTACCATCTACAGTTATCTATCTATCTATCTATCTATCTATCTATCTATCTATCTATCTATCTATCTATATCATTTATCTACCATCTATCTATTTATCTATCTATCTATCTATCTATCTATCTATCTATCTATCTATCTATCTATCTATCTATCTATCTATAATTTATCTACCATCTACAGTTATCTATCTATCTATCTATCTATCTATCTATCTATCTATCTATCTATCTATCTATCTATCTATCTATCTATCTATCTATCTATCTATAATTTATCTACCATCTACAGTATCTATCTATCTATCTATCTATCTATCTATCTATCTATCTATCTATCTATCTATCTATCTCTATCATTTATCTACCATCTATCTATCTATCTATCTATCTATCTATCTATCTATCTATCTCTATCATTTATCTACCATCTATCTATTTATCTATCTATCTATCTATCTATCTATCTATCTATCTATCTATCTATCTATCTATAATTTATCTACCATCTACAGTTATCTATCTATCTATCTATCTATCTATCTATCTATCTATCTATCTATCTATCTATCTATCTATCATCTATCTATCTATCATCTATCTATCTATCTATCTATCTATCTATCTATCTATCTATCTATAATTTATCTACCATCTACAGTATCTATCTATCTATCTATCTATCTATCTATCTATCTATCTATCTATCATCTATCTATCTATCTATCTATCTATCTATCTATCTATCTATCTATCATTTTGTCTACCTTCTATATATCTGGGTATCCATCTGTCTGTCTGTCCATCCATCCATCCTTCCATCCATCCATCATCTTATCGACCTTCTATCGATCCTTCTATCCATCCTTACCAGTTGGATTGATAACCTTGACCTGGCTTTCCTGGTGGTCTCCTGACCGTGCTAAGAGTCTGCAGTCTTGCTTGGTCTCCGAACCTGGTGTCTTTGCCCACTCACACGCATGCGGGGGCAGGCTGAAAAAGAGAAAGCTGGTTAAAATTGCCACCTGCTTTACTCCCAATTTATTATGTATTCTCCCTCCCTCCCTCCATTCCTTTCCTCTATCCTCCTTCCTTCATTTATTCACTCATTTCTTCCTCCAATGCGAGCTTTTATCCCGCCCTGCTTTATGTATGTTTTGCTGAATAATGACTTATATAGAAACTATAAAAATGTGCTGGCTTTGAGAAAGCCCCTCCTCACAGGGTTTTCTAGCAAAAAGAAACTTCGGCCAGCAGAGGTGTAGATTGTGCAAATAGTCCTCAACTTATAACCGTTCGTTTAGTGACCATTCCAAGTTACGATATCACTAAAAAAAGCGACATGATCGTTTTTCACACTTATGACCATTGCTGCATCTCCCATCATCACCTGATCAAAATTCAGACCCTTGGCAGTTGACTCATATTTATGACGGTCGCAGCATCCTGGTGTCACGCGATCGCCTTTTGCGACCTTCCAACAAGCCACATCAACAGGGAAGCCAGATTCACTTAATGACCGCCTTTTGCTAATTTTAACAACTGCAGCAGTTCACTCAACAACCGTGCCAAGGAAGGTTGTAAAATGGGTCAAAACTCCCTTCCCAAGTGTCTCGCTTAGCGGTGGAAATGTTGGGCTCATAAGTCGAGGACTGCCATCACAAGTGTGAAAATTGGTCTTGGGTCAGTTTTTTTCATACCGTTGTAACTTCAGACAGTCACTAAATGAACTGTTGTAAGTCGGGGATTATCTGCGTGATTGAGAGCTCATTGCGTTGTGGGAATGCAAAGATGCTTAAAACAAAACAGCAGGTTTGCAGAAAGGAGAAAAAAACAACAGGAGTGAATCGATCTACTTTGGGATTTGGACTATATAGTGCTACTCAGGCTGTGCAGAAGCTGAAACAGGCAGTTTGCTGCAAGGAGGCCAATTGTTGGGAGGAAGAAGCAAAGGGTGGGGCCGGTGGGTGGGTGGGTGGGCTGCATTCGGTGTATAAGGCAGGGGTGTCCAAACTTGGCAACTTTAAGACTTGTGGACTTCAACTCCCAGAATTCCCCAGCCAGCAGAGCTGGCTGGGGAATTCTGGGAGTTGAAGTCCACAAGTCTTAAAGTTGCCAAGTTTGGACACCCCTGATATAGTGGTTTTTTCCCAATCTCTGAAACTTTGAGATGTGGGAACTTCAACTCCCAGAATTCCCTAGCCAGCCTTACTTGTCATAACTCAAGGACTAGCTGTATTTCAAGGACTGCAATCAAGTCAGTCAGCGGTAAATTGATTTTTAGAGCCATATTTCTCAACCTCTGCCATAGCTGGCTGGGGAATTCTGGGAGTTGAAGTCCCCAGATCTTTAAAGCTGCAGTAGTTATGAAATATACAGCAATGGGCTATAAAGTGGACCAGAACAATTAAACAATTCAACCAGGAATCAAACCCACATTTCTTTCCATGAAAGTCTCCTTCAAGTTGACTTAGATTTCCTGGTGGTGCCTCATCCAAATGCAAATCACCATGCTCTGTTTGTGAACCCAAAATAGTTCAGCCAGATGGCGCCATCCGTTGGCGAGAAGAGAAAGGGCCCTTGACTCCGGATGACACCATCAGACTAAACCATGGCTTAAGATAGTGATGCACTAAGCCACGGGAAGCAAATGGTGGCTCTTTCCTAACCGCAGGGCTGCTGCAGGGAACCCAAGAACAGAATTGGAAGGGACCTTGAAGGTCTTCTAGTCCCACCCCGTGCTGAAGCAGGAAGCTCTACACCGTTCCAGACAAATTGTCCAATCTCTTCTTAAAACCCTGCCGTGTTGGGGACACCCATAAGAGTTTACGTGTCATGTCGGAGAAAAGAGAATGGGGGTCGGTAATTTGCATTTACACCTATCGGGATTGCAACAGTTTGGTTGGTCTGGCGCTCCTTGGTGGTCTCGGATGTTGGATGCTTTCTTGCAGATGTTTCATGACCCAACTAGCTAATATCATCAGTGCTAGAAGGAAGGGGGTTTGGAGAGGAGGAGGAGGAGGAGGGGAAGAACTGTGGTGACCTTGGTGGTCTCCGAGCTAGATTGTTTTCTTGCAGACATTTCATGGTCTAACTAGCTAATATCATCAGTGCTAGAAGGAAGGGGATTTGGAGAGGAGGAGGAGGAGAACTGTGAGGACTTTGGTGGTCTCAGAGCTGGATTGTTTTCTTGCAGACATTTAATTACCCAGCTAGGTAACATCATCAGTGCTAGAACGGAGTGGGGTGAGGAATAGGAGGAGGAGGAGGAGGAAGATGAGGAGGGGGAGGGGGGAACAACATCAGTGCTAGAAGGAAGGGGGTTTGGAGAGGAGGGGGAGGAGGATGACAACTGTGGGGTCTTTGGTACTCTCTGAGCCTGGTTCATTTCTTGAAGACATTTCATGACCCAGCTACCTAACCTCATCAGTGCCAGAGGGATTTGCTCTCTCTTTATACACTAATGGCTTGCCCTGTCAATGTTGGTGGAAATGTTCTCGGTGATCATTGTTTGCCGGTTGTTAGCTTGCCGTAACAGAGAAGGCTAAGAGAAGCGATCGAGAGGAGGTCCACCATGGCTCGGGGCCCTTTGCCTCGATTCCCTTAATGCAATCGGAAAACGAGCTGCTCGAGTTTGCAAAGGAGCTGAAATCGCAGGGAGTGATTCTTCGAAGCAGTGTTTCTCCATCTCATGCCCCTTTAAGACGGGTGGACTTCAACTCCCAGAATTCCCCAGGCTGGGGAATTCTGGGAGTTGAAGTCCACCCGTCTTAAAGGGGCATGAGATGGCAAAGTCCTTTTTTTTTTTTTTTAAAGAAGCTCGTACATGCCCTGTTGTTTTGCAGTGGTTCTTTCCACCCACCTGATGCCCATCGGGCCTCTCCCTAAAGAGCTTAGGGGGCTGGCTGGAAGGCAAATCCACCCCAGGGAGAGGAAGGCCTGGTCCGTTTTCGCTTGGCACTGCCAAGGCAACACCAGTAGATGGGAACCAGCTGGGGCTGCCACGGCCATGCCAACCGCCCTCCCCTCCCCAGAGTTTGCAGGGCAAACATTTTCTAGGGATTGTACCATAGTGGGTTAAACTGCCAAATGTTGTGTTGAGTTTATAACTTTTCTCATTCAAACTTATTTTTTCCTTAGTTTAGTTTAACGTGTATTTAATTATTTTGTTTTTTTTATTTCATTTGATTATTTTTATTTCATTATTTTAGGGTAATTTTATTGTGTTTTATTATTATTTTATTTTTTATTTTTACTTGGTCTTTGTTTTACCTTGCTTGAGTGGCGCATGTATTCAATGAATTCATTAACCAATTGCCGAGAGTCTTGCTCATTGTGTTGCATTGGGTTTATCATTTTATTTTGTATTTTTTTTTCTCTTACTTTAGTTGATCGTGCATTTAATTATTTTTATTTTATTTTGATTACTTGGTCTTTGTTTTACTTCGTTTGAGTGGCCCATGTATTAAATTAATTAATCAACCAATTACCGAGAGTAATTGCATTGCATTGGGTTTATACTTTTATTTATTTTTATTTTTCCTTACTTTCGTTTATTTTATTTCTTATTTTATCATTTCATTTCATTTTATTATTATTTTTATATTTTATCTTATCCTATCCTATCCTATCCTAGTCTTTATTTTACCTTGTTTTAGTGGAGCACATATTCAATGAATTCGTTACTCAGTTAGCGAGAGTCTCGTTCAGCGGTTTCCCTCCCCTCCCTTCTTTAATACTCCCAGTAACCCTGCGAGGTAGGCCGGGGGGGGCTTTAAAGAGGCTGCCCTTGTGGAAGGACGTTTGGGATTGGAGCCGGTCACACACCGTCTCCCCAAAGTCTCCTTAAAAACAAATCCTAACCATCCATCTGAGTCAAAGTTGGAGTTGATTGAAAACTTGCAAAATCACTTCACCTCTGATGATAATTGATAATTTAAAATTCATATTTTAAAAATAAAATGTTAAAGATTGAAACTATCTCACTCTTCTCATTTCTATAAACCCTCCCTTCATCTTTCTCCTATTAAGGTAGATAACTGGCAGCCCCTTCGGCGGTTAGGATTTGTTTTAAGGAGACTTTGGGGAGGAAAACGGGGCAGTGCCATCCTCCGGGCCTCCTCTCCTTCTGCATGATGCCCAAAAGGCTGGCAGGCCGGAGCCTGGGCTTTTCCTGGGAAAGCCTTTCAATGCAGAAGCTGCTGTATCAGGAGTGGGCGGCCTCTGGGCATCCTGCGGCGTCTTTTCTCCTGGCAGCCTCTTGGTGGCCTCCTCCTCCTCTGCTTTTCTCCTTCTCCTTCCTCCGCTTCTTCCTCTCTCCATCCCGCTTTCCAGAGGTGGCTGTGGGCAAAGCAGAAGTTATAACCCACGATGGGACGGCCTACCCGCTTCGGCGCTATCCCGTGCTCTTATCATTGTGGTTTGGATGCCACTCTCATATGTGAAAGCAATCACATTTTCTGTTTTGAGTGAACCGGTTGTTACATTATATGATGCCCATCTCTGCTCCTTCCTACTCCTTCTCCTCCTTTCTCTGTCGTCCTTCCTTCCTTCTCTTTCTCCTCGCTCTCCTTCTCTTCCTGTCTCGATCTTCCTTCCTTCTCTTTCTCTTTCACTTTCTCTTTCTCACTCTCCTTCCCCTCATCTTCCTGTCTTCATCTTCCTTCCTTCTCCTTCCCCTTTCTCTGTCTTTCTTCCCCTCCTGTCTCCATCTTCCTTCCTTCTCTTTCTCTTTCTCCTTTTCTTTCTCCTTCCCCTTTCTCTGTCTTCCTTCCTTCCTCCTGCTGCCTCCTCCTTCCTTCCTTTCCTCCTTCCTTCCTTCCCCTCCTCCTTTCTCCATCTTCCTTCCTTCCTTCCTTCCTTCCCCTCCTCCTGTCTCCATCTTCCTTCCTCCTCTTTCTCCTTTTCTTTCTCCTTCCCCTTTCTCTGTCTTCCTTCCTTTCTTCTCCTGCCTCCTCCTTCCTTCCTTTCCTCCTTCCTTCCTTCCCCTCCTCCTTTCTCCATCTTCCTTCCTTCCTTCCCCTCCTCCTGTCTTCATCTTTCCTCCTCCTCCTCCATGCTGCTATGGCAGGGCACCCTCCCCTCCCTCTCTTGCTCAAATGCCAAAGATGCCCCAGACAAGGATGCCACTCTGCAGGCAGCCTCCATCCCACTTCTTCAAGACGTTCTCCCCCCCTCTTCCCCGCCCCTCTTCCTCTGCTCCGGTGCTCTCTGCAAAGACAGGACACATTGCAGAGACCCGGCCGACAGGAAGAGCGGGGAGGGGGGGGAGAATGCACCAGCATTCCTCCCCCCTCTCCCCCCCCCGCCTTTGGCTCCGGCAGAAGCCCTTGAGCGGGAGGCTGTGACAAAGGTCAGTGTGGGTTGGCAGCGCCAGCCTGTTTCTTAGCAACTGGATCCTGCCTCCCTGAGCAGCATCGCTCGCCCGCTCGCCCGGGCTGCTGTACCAGGAAAAATGCTGACGGCGACGTGGGTGGGGGGGCATCAGGGTGGCTTCTCTGCCCCCGCCCTTGAAGTCCCTTGGAGCAGATCATCTGTAGGTCCTGCAGCTGGCAGGCAGGCATCTCTGCCCTCCAAGCAGCCTTAGTGCCTCCTTGCCCCCTTTCCCGGGTGGAGGGGGAGCCCCCTCAACTGGCAGGAGCCTTTGTGCCCTCCGAGGACGGCCCTGCGTTGTTCCTCTGGGGTGGCACCTGCCTTTATTTCCGGCTGACCGGCTGCCACTCTTCCTGGCTCTTTCCCCTCCGTCTCAGCTGGTCTGGAGGAGGTGCCAGTCGTTTTCCTAACCCAGCCCGTCCCACCCCTGGCCATTTCTAGAGGGGTGGGCTTCAGCTCCCAACCAACCCCCAGGAAGCCTAGCCAATGCAGTTTGGTTTGTAATTGTAGCATTACAGTAGTGTAATTTGATTTAGTGCAGTATTTTCCAACCTTGAGTGGTGGCCTTCAGCTCCCAAAATTCGCTGTCCAGCATGCCTTAAGATGGGGGGACTTCAAACTCCTAGAATCCCCCAGCCAGGATGCTTTAAGATGGGGGGACTTCAATTCCCAGAATTCCCCAGCCAGGATGCTTTAAGATGGCTGGACTTCCACTCCCAGAATTCCCCCCATCCATCATGCTTTAAGATGGGGGGAGGACTCCCAGAATTCCCCAGCCAGCAGGCTTTAAGATGGCTGGACTTCTACTCCCAGAATTCTCCCCATCCATCATGCTTTAAGATGGGTAGACTTCAACTCCCAGAATCCCCCAGCCAGCCTATTTGATACAGTTGGTGTTCTCATTTAACATCAGTGTGATTTGATTTAATGATTTAATGATTTAGTGTTTTCCAATCTTAGCAACTTGAAGAGGGGTGGACTCCAACTCCCAGAATTCCCCAGCCAGCTTTGCCAAGGTTGAGAACATGCCTCTAATCCCCTCTTCTAATTAATAACCCGGGAATTGGAGCCCCTGGGATCTTGGCTCCCATTTGCACCAAAGTCTTCCTTGCCCTCTGCCAGCTTTTCTGCCTCCAGGGTGGGCCAAGGAGAGGCAGGTGGCTGGAAGCTGCGGTGCGGTTTTGGAACGGACCCCTTCCTCAAATAGGGGTCTCCCTTTCATGGCTAGGAGAGTGGCACTGCTGGGGGCGTTTGGTGTCTCTTCAATCTTTGGCATGTCCAAATGGAGACTTAACTGAGAATCTTTGCACCGAGTAGAGACGTTGAGCCCCCACTGAATTTTCTCCCCCCACTCCCTTTTTCCCAGTGGGACTGGTACAGTTTGAGCAGGTGTAGGAAGGAGGATGTTTTTAGCAGTGGGTGCAATTCTGCCAACCTTACCCTCCCCACTCTGGCAAAAATCACAGTGATATGATGCAAGGTCAAAATCTATCTATAGCCTTTCTTTCTTTCTTTCTTTCTTTCTTTCTTTCTTTCTTTCTTTCTTTCTTTCTTTCTTTCTTCTTTCTTTCCTTCCTTCCTTTTTTCCTTCCTTCCTTCTTTCTTCCTTTTCATCTCCCTCCCTCTTTCTTTCTTTCTTTCTTTCTTTCTTTCTTTCTCTCTCTCTCTCTTTCTTTCTTTCTTTCTTTCTTTCTCTCTTTCTATTGCCATCCATCCATCCATCCATCCATCATCTATCTATCTATCTATCTATCTATCTATCTATCTATCTATCTATCTATCTATCTATCCATCCATCCATCCATCTTTCATAGCAGCCATGTCTGTCTGCCTACCTTCTTGCCTGCCTGCCTGTCTCTGTCTGTCTCTATTTATTTGTCTGTCTGTCTGTCTGTCTATCTATCTACCATGTTTCCCCGAAAATAAGACTGTCTTATTTTCTTTTGATCCCTGAAATAAGCACTTGGCCTTCTTTTCAGGGAGGTCTTATTATTTTTGAGGTGCAGAGGTGGCGAGTGTGGTCACCTCAGGACTGCTGCTGTGATGCAATATTTTCGGGGAGGTCTTATTTTAGCACGTGCGCTCAAAAGCCCGATTGGGCTTATTATCTAGGGAGGTCTTATTTTCAGGGAAACAGGGTATCTATCTATCTATCATCTATCTATCTATCTATCTATCTATCTATCTATCTATCTATCTATCTATCTATCTATCTATCTATCTATCTATCTATCTATCACTACATCTATCTACCTACCTACCTACCTACCTACCTACACCCATTCATCCATACACCTACATACCCTCTTATCTTACCTTACCTTACCTTACTCTATCTATCTATCTATCTATCTATCTATCTATCTATCTATCTATCTATCTATCTATCTATCTATCTATCTATCTATCTATCTATCATCTATCATCATCTATCATCTATCTATCTATCTATCTATCTATCTATCTATCTATCTATCTTCTGCATCATTTACCTATCATCTACCTACTAATCTAATGTAATCTAATCTACCTACCTACCTACTTACCTATCCAGACAGTCACCCAACCTAACTCAACCCCAACCAGCCCCACTCCTCCATCCATCCATCCGGGTGGGTTGATGTATGGATGACAGATGGACAGATGGATGGATAGCTTGACGAATGAATCCTGTAGACATAGAGGGACCGCTAAATATTAACCATGTTGTATTATACCTCTTGTTATAATAAAACCGATGCCTGCCCTTCCATGGGGCTACAGGCTGCTTACCCACCTTGATTTAGCAAAACCCCCAATCCATTGGCCTCTGCTTCTGCACCCCTCCCCTTCTTCTCTGCCTGCCCCCCCCCCCAATTTCCCGGAGGGGTGCATTCTGCCGGAGCCTTGGAAACAGCACTTTTGCTCAAAAGTATTCCTGGGAGGCTGATGTGCAGGGAGCATCTGGAGTTGCCCAGAGAGAGAGGGAGAGAGATGCCGAAAATGGGGAGGCTCAGGTGCTCCACGGAGGAGGCTCAGGGCCAGGTCTCCCCTCCCTCCCCCCTCCCCCCTGAAGTGGCATCTGGCGGCCCTCCCTCTTCCCTGCTGAAGGCAGCCTCATTTCTGAACAATTCCAAATCTCCCTCCAAGGTGCCATTGACGCATCACCATAATTTACCCCCAAATTCCTGTGGCTAATCAAGGCAGCGGTTAAGTGAGTTTTGCCCCCTCTTACGACCTCCTTGCCCCAGTTATTAAGTGAATCACTGCAGTTGATCGGTTAGTCACTCGGTTATTAAGCGAATTTGGCTTCCCCATTGACTTCGCTGGTCAGTAGGTCATAAAAGGTGACCACATGACACACACACCCGGCACACTGCAACCGTCATAAATGTGAATCAGTGGCCAAGCGGTTGAATTTTGATCACATGACCTTGGGGATGCTGCAAGGGTTGAAAAATGCTCAGAGGTCATTTTCTTTTCCAATGCTCTAGTAACTTCGAACGGTCACTAAACACAATGTTGTATGTCAAGGACCAACTGTGAAAGTTTCCAAGTGAAATTGCAGACTTGGGCAGAAAAGGGGCATGAGCCAGAGAAATTGAGAAGGTAGAGCAAATTTCCTGTCTTGCTGTACAGAAAGAAAGAGAAGGAAAAAGGAAAGAAGGAAGGAGAAGGAGAAGGAAAGAAAGAGAAACTTTTAAAAGAGGTAACTGGACTTTCTGTTTTTTTCTTTGAAGACGTTTCGCTTCTCATCCAAGGAGCTTCTTCGGCTCTGACTGGATGGTGGGGAAGGGAAGGATTGATACTTCTTGCAGACAGCTGGTCATTTTAGCATCCTTTTAGAGGGTCCTTGAGGCCACCTGGAGGTTTGTCTGTGTCCTCAGGGTGCAAGTGCCCTCAACGACCCTCTGAAATGATGCAAAGGACCAGCTGTCTGCAAGGAGTATAAATCCTTCCGTTCTGCACCGTCCGATCAGAGTGGAAGAAGCTTCTTGGATGAAAAGTGAAACGTCTTCAAAGAAAAACCAGAAAGTCCAGTTGCCTCCTGAAAAAAAAGCACCTTTGGGACAAATAATAATAATAATAATAATAAATATTTATTTCTTAGCCGCACCCTCTCCCGAAGGACTCGGGGCGGCGTACAACAAAACATAGGAAATAAATATATCGACATACATATAACAAAACATATACCAAGACATATACACGACATATACAAGGAGGAGGTGAAGTGATAGATAAAAACAAGTAAAAACACAATGTTTAAAAACCCCTAAATAAATTGAATGCAATTAAAATACCCCAAATAAAAAACCCGTCAGGAGCGATATAGTTGGATCAAAGTTGAGCCAGGCCAGCAACTTGAAAAAGGTGGGTCTTGAGCTTTACACGAAAGGAGCGGAGGTCAGAGGTATTCCTAATATCCGGGGGGAGGTCATTCCACAGGGCTGGGCCCGCCACAGAGAAGGCTCTACTCCTAGGCGCCGCCCCACGACACTGTCTGGTGGACGGCACCTGGAGGAGCCCCTCTCTGTGCGAGCGGATTGGTCGCAGGGATGTATGGGGCAGAATACGATCCCGCAAGTGACCTGGATAGCTGAGACTCTCCATAGACAGGAAGGAAGGAAGGAGCAAAGGAAGAGAGAGTGAAAGAAAGAAGGAAAGAAAGAAAAAAAGGGAAAAACGAAGGAAGAAAGAGAAAAGAAAGGAAGAAAGAGAAAAAGAAAAGGAAGAGAGGGAAAGAAAGGAAAAAGAAAAAGGAAGGAAGAAAAAGAAAAGGAAGGAAGAAAGAGAAAAAGGAAAAGGAGGGAAAGAAAGGAAAAAGAAAAAGGAAGGGGAAAAAGAGAAGGAAAGAAAGAAAGAAGGAATGAATAAAAGAGAAAAAGGAAGGAAGAAAAAAGAAAAGGGAGGAAGAGAAAAAGAAAAGGAAGAGAGAGGGAAAGAAAGAAAGAAAGAAAAAGGAAGGAAGGGAAAGAAAGAAAGAGAAAGAAAGAAAGAAAACCTGAGATCCAGTCTTTATCTCCATGGACCAATCAAGAATAAGTGCTTGGGGGCCGGCTGATCTCCTAGATCCCAGGGGTTTAATAACAGCTGCCTGTCTCTGTGTGGATCTCTGTTGATTAATCAGATAATATCTGGAATTCTTACTCAAACCCGTCATTAGCTGAGGCATCTTCCGTGCAGGACCTGCGAAATTTCCTTGCGCTGAAAGTAGAAAAGGAGGAAAAATAGGACCCAGTGTAGAGATATCTATTTGTTTGTATCCTACCTATTGCATGTAGTCCTCGATTTACGACGCGGCAGGGCCAAAAATCTCCATAATTAAGCAAGAAAGACAGGTGCGAAGCAATGCCCCACTTTCCGTCCTTCCAACTGTTAAACGAATTGCCGCAGTTGTTAAGTTACTAAGAAGGTCGGTAAATGAATCTGGCTTTGCTGTTGGCTCTGCTTGTCAGAGGGTCGCAAAGGGAGATCGCATGACACCCACCCACCCACTCTGCCCAGGACACTATGACCGTCATAAATGTGACCAGCGCCTGGATTTTGATCACATGATCACGAGGACGGCTGCGACGGTTGTTAGTGTGGAAAACAGTCCTAAGCCTCTTTTTTTCCTAACTTTGAACGGCCACTAAATGAATGGACATAAGTAAGGACTGCACTATTTTCACAAATAACTGAAAGTGGTGAACCTACCCAACAGGCCTTCCTCCTCCTCCTCCTCCTCCTCTTTTCCCCACCAAAAACTGAACCCGAGAATGGGGAAAAGGAAGCTCTGCATTCAGATAGAATAATAGACTTGGAAGGGATCTTTAGAGGTCTTCTAGTCCAACCCGCTGCTCAAGCAGGAGACCCTATAAAGGAGGTGGCCAGTTCCGGTTATCATGTGGCCCAGCCTGGTAAAAAATTACAGAACTGAGCCTGGAAAATGTTGAATCTCTGTTTGTTTGATCTCTGCCTTCCAACTGGGCCAAGGCTTGCCCTGTTGGGTTGCAGCCTGTCCTTTGCAGAAGGAAGGGTCAACTGCATGAAGAAACAGCCTGCTGTTGTCCTCTCTAGCATCTTTTCCAAGCTTTCAGGTGCCGTCTCCTTAGTGGGGCGGTCAGAAATGTTATTACAGGAAGTCCTTGATTTACAACCGTTTCATTTAGTGACCATTCAAAATTACGATGGAACTGGAAAAAAGAAAGTGACTTAGGACCATTTTTCACACTTAAAGACCGTCGAAGCCGCTCCATGGGACATGTGACCAAAATTCAGACACTTGGCAACTGGCATGTACTTATGCCTGTTGCACTTGTCCCAGGGTCATGTGACTTTGTAATTTTCCCACGCAAAGCCAATGGGAGAAGCCAGGTTCGCTTCACGACTGCATGTTTCACTTAACAACCATAGCAAC